>NC_056743.1:211803662-212006162 GCF_019279795.1 Protopterus annectens | reverse complement strand
GAAACAAAATGAAACATTACAATTTTGAAAATGCAGCCATTTTCTTAAATTATCTGTCTCTTGAGAGAAAATCTCTGAAGGGAAAAGTGTAAAATGAAGGAAAAATATTACTGTTCGCATTTTAAATATGTTTTAATTTCAAGATGGATTCTTGATAGTTTTAGTCTGCTTCTGACGATTTGTTTCCTGCTAACATGGCAAGTGTAGAAACTTCTTTTCTGGAATTCGGAACTTGGGTCTAATATGGAAAGATACAGACAGAGAGTCAGAAGATCTTAGTTAGCAAAATTAACGCTTTAGTGTTCATTTTTAATTGGTCAGTGGCTATATTTTAGTTTTTAAAATAATGTTACATTTGATCAAAAATGGTATCAGTAATTCAGGATTCTTACGGTTCGACGATACAAGACGTTGATTTCCTAGTCTCACATGTACACGTTCTTTGCAATAAGTGAGACTATTATTCTTTGCTGTCCTGTGTGAAAATCATTTTGTACCATAAAAAGTCTCCAAGTGAGACAAAGTATAGTCTAAGCTGGGAAGTAAAAGTATACGTATGCAGCAAGGCTGGGGGAGGGTCAGCTACCTGTAACCACTTTAGTCTCTGCCACTTGTGGTGCACTTAGGGTAGTACAATAGCAGGAGCCTTTAATTAAATGACAAATGTGTGCAGGGGTAACTGCATTAGTTTTACAAAAACCTGGCTCTCTAAGTGACCAGTATATAGCTTTGATTTATACATTACTGAATTTAGTCCAGTTCATGCTTTCTTTTTAGACTGGGGATGGGAAGGGAGTCCTACTGAAAAACTGTAATGGGAAGATTTTGACACTCTACAACCTAAAACACACAGAAGGGATTTTGTGCTATACAAAGTAGATTAAGTAAAATCCACTACAAAGTGGGACTCTGCATTTTTTTATTTATTTCCTTTATACTTCAGTGGACGTTTTACAGCCGTAAACTTGTTGCTGTGGCACTAAAGTACTGAAGTGTGTGTAGATATTTTATACTACAAAGAAATTACTGATAAGTTAACTCATCAGGGTAGTGCAGTGGTAAAGTGAGTAACATCAAAGCAAATGCTTTGCCAGTTTGCTTCTGCTTCACTCAGTCATATTCATTACAATGCAAAAGATATTCCACTCGTGGGACATCCTTATTTTATGCCACATTTCATGCATAGTCCTTTACTCAGCCACCTATTCACTAACACTCTCACATATTATTTTGTTATGCTGACATAGGCACTCTCCTAATTCTATTACCTACTCCATACTTCTCCATAACACCCTACAAAGGGTCTATATCACAAAATCAAACTTCCAAAATGTCGAACACCATAAGTTCGAACTTGGAAGATCAAATTCGGACAACATTGAATTTTCAAAACAGTTCCGAAAAACACACACACATAACACAATCACACCAAATACCTTCAAAACCTACACTAAACCTAACATATACCACTATCTATGCACTATCCTAATCCAGCCCTAACCCTAAAGTCCGTCACTACCGCACACTTACCTGACCCACACCCTAACCCTAAAGTCCATCACTATCGTACACTTAACCAAAATGAAACAGTATCAGTGCTCTGATAAAGAGTAGGCTCACAACGAACAGAAAATAAAAAATGAGCCAATTCACCACAGCTGTAGAAATCCACTTTTAATACACACAGCAAAAGTAAGCGCTTTCACGGTCTCCTTGACCACTTCCTCAGACTGAATACAGAAGTCATAGTAGCACTTGCTTTTAAATGCACACAATGCACACAAATCAACAATTCAATTACACAATTAATCTCAGAAACAATTAATACAAGAATTTAAAACTTACAATATAGTGCCTGTAACCCATATATGGTGGGGTAGATGGGATTCTCAACTATAAAATATTTAAACAAGTCTTCTGTAATCATCCCATTAATCAAAAGATGGAATATCATGACCCCTGTTTTATCAACAATTCCTTTCACTTGTATATGGGTTATCTTCTGATAAGTTAACTCATCATTCAATAATATCTGCATTTGTGCGATATATAAATCTTTGTCTAATATAACTACCCCTCCCCCTTTATCGGCGGGTCTTATTTCTACTGATTGCAACAACTTTAATTCACTTAAAGCAGTACTTTTATCTTTACTCATATTAAAAATTTTTTTTTTTTGCACCAATCGAGCTGGCACCTCGGCGTTTCGTAAAAAAAAAAATCTACTGCCAATCATTAGCGGACTGGAGTTTCGCTGTGGCGACCCCTTACCAGGAAAAGCCGAAAGACAAACAACAAAAAACATTGTTAAAAATCTGTCTTATTTCATGTTCGGAAAAGTACAGTTTTGTACCTACCATAAATGTAGATGTCCGATAGACATGCAACTGCAGTCATAACATGTGGGTTGTCCTGCCTCAGGCAGCCCTCGGTCGGCCGGATTCCAAAGTCTGGGTCCGACGTCGGCTGATGTCGCATTTCTCTCCGACGTCAGAGTGGCTGGAGTACATAAGCATCAGCCGACGCCATTTTCTTCAGTGTTTCTTGCCCCAGACGCCAGGTGCCCTCCAAGGAAGGCTGTAATCAAATTGGAAGACAAAAACAGGGTTCCAAACAAATAAATGAGCAATAAAACAAATACACCATAACAGATATCCCCAGCTAAGAGTAACAGGGATAGGAGTGGACCCTAGGCATAGAGGGGTATGGAGGGTGGGAAAATCCGACTGCAGTTGCATGTCTATCGGACATCTACATTTATGGTAGGTACAAAACTGTACTATGTCCTTCAAGAATGCAACTGCAGTCATAACATGTGGGTAGAATACCATAGCTTAGCTGGGGGGGAGGAATGCTCTAGGAAAAGGATGGTGTGGCAATCAAACCCTGCAGGACTGCCGAAGCAAAGCTGGATCTGGAGTATAGAGGGAGATTGTAGTGTTTGGAGAATGTATGCATGGAGCTCCATGTAGCAGCTTCTAGAATGTCCTTGGTAGGCACCCCTCTTAAGAATGCTGTAGAGGTGGCTGTAGCTCTGGTGGAATGTGGTCTGACATTAGCTGGAACAGTCTTTCCATGAAAGGAATAACAGAATCTGATGCAATGTCCAATCCATTTAGAAATAGTCTGTTTTGAAATTGCTTTTCCTTGGACTGCAGGGGCGTAAGCTACAAAAAGTTGTTCAGACTTCCTACTGGTCTTGATTCTGTCCAGGTAGTATCGAAGTTGTCTGTGAATGTCCAAGGTATGCAACAGTCTTTCCCCCTTATTCTCAGGATTGGGGAAGAAAGCAGGCAGATGAATGGCTTGATTTAAAGAAAACCTAGATACCACCTTTGGCATAAAAGTAGGGTTGGTCCTTAATGAAACCCTGTCTCTATGAAAAATAATAAAGGGTGGTATTGCCATTAGGGCCTGTAGCTCCGAAACCCTTCTTGCTGAGGTAATTGCCAACAGGAAAGCTGTCTTCCATGAGAGAAATTGCAAGTCAACTGAAGCTGCTGGCTCAAATGGAGGTAGAGTCAGTTTTTCTAAGACAAAATTGAGGTCCCAGGTTGGTACTGGGGCCTTTCTTGGTGGCTTAATGTTCTTGATTCCCCTGAGGAATTGCTTTAGTAAGGGGTAAGGGGTGAGAAAAAACAGGAGGATCAGTGTTGTATCTAGCTGAAATAGCAGATGCATGTATCTTTATGGAAGAATATGAGAGGCCGTTCTTTAACATATCTGCCAAATATTCCAAGATGAGTGGGATGTTCAACAATGATGCATCATGTCCCTTGCTGGTATTCCAATTGCTGAATCTTTTCCACTTTGCTAAGTAGACCTTTCTGGTGGATGGTCTTCGAGCCTCTGTTAGTATTCACTGAACTTCCTTGGAGAGAGATAAGCTGAAGTTATTTATGGGATCTCCCAGGCTGTTAGCTGCAGTGTCTGAAGATTTGGATGCCGTGTTTCGAAATTGTGTTGAGTCAAAAGTAGAGGCCACTGGGGGAGGGCCCACCTCCTGGTGTGACATATGCTCCGTAGTAGTGGGTACCAGTGTTGTCTTGGCCAGTCTGGAGCTATTATGATTCCCTTGGGCTTCTCTGCTTTGATCTTTAGTAATACTGAGGTCATCAGTGGCAGAGGTGGGAATGCATAGATTGCTAGGGAGTTCCAGTTGAATGAGAGGGCATCTATTTTCCAAGCTTTTGGATGGTATGTCCTTGTGCAAAATTTTGGTAGAAGATGGTTGAGGTGAGAGGCAAATAGGTCCACTTCTGGCTTGCCCCATGTCGAGCGAGTTGTCTGAAGGCCTTGGATGTAACCTCCACTCGTGTGGATCTGTGAAATTCCTGCTTAGGCTGTCCACCAACACATTGTCTTTTCCTGGAACAAACTGGGATTGTAACTGGATGTTTAGGCTCAGTGATTTCTCCCAAAGCTGCATTGTCAGTCTGCAAAGGGGGTAAGAGTGGGTGCCCCCCTGCTTGTTTATGTACCACATCACAGTGGTGTTGTCTGTCCGTATCATTAAATGGCCTTGCTGGAGTTGGTGTTGAAAGGCCTCGATGGCATGCATTACTGCCAGCATTTCCTTTTGGTTTATATGCAGCTGTGTTTCCTTTGGAGACCATTGTCCTTGTATACACCTGTCTTCCATGTGCGCCCCCCCATCCAAGGTCTGAGGTGTCTGTAGTCATGGTCTGTGTTATCTGTGGTTTTTTGAATGACATACCTGTGTTTGCCTGGCTCACCGAGGACCACCATAGGAATTCCTTTTGTAGGCATGGAATGAGTGGTATGATTGTCTCCAAGTTGTTGCTGTGTTGAGACCAAATGCTTTTTAGGTACCATTGAAGCTTTCTCATGTGTAGTCTTGCTAATGGAACCAGGAGAATGCAGGATGCCATGTAACCCAGGGCCTGTAGGAATCTCCTTGCAGTCATCTGGGTGAGTTTTGCTAAACCTTTGAAGTAATGAGTTAACTTCTCTTGCTTGTCTTCTATCAGGTAAGCCATCTGAGAGGCTGTGTCTAGTTTGGCTCCTAAGAAGATTATTTGCTGGGATGGCTGCAGTCTTGACTTTTGGAAGTTGACTGTGTATCCCAGAGCTTGAAGTAATCGTATGACATAATCCAGGTTTTTTGTCAACATCAATTTGTTGTCCGCTTGTATGAGGCAGTCGTCCAGGTACGGGTAAATTTGTATACCCTGGAGCCTGCAATGAGCAATTACTGAAGCCAGGCATTTTGTAAATACTCTGGGCGCAGTAGATAAGCCAAATGGCAATGCCGAGAATTGATAATGCTCTGGCCCTGCAAGAAATCTGAGGTATCTTCTGCAGCTGTGTCTGATAGGGACATGCAGGTATGCCTCCTTGAGGTCCAGAGTAATCAGCCATGACCCCTTGCCCAGCATGGGAAGGAGTTGCTGAAGAGTCAGCATTTTGAACTTTGGTACTATGAGAAATGTGTTTAATGCGGACAAGTCCAGTATTGGTCTCCATTGAGATTCTTTTCTTGGAACAAGGAACAGTCTTGAGTAAAACCCCTGGTCTTGTTCTTGTTGTGGAACTCTTTCTATTGCTTTCATTCGAGTCAGCAGAGTGATTTGCTTGATAGCCTCTGCCCTCTGATTTTGTGGTAGGTTTGGCATGCCTTGTTTTCTTGGTAAGGTATGAAAATGAAACCTGTACCCTCGGTCTATAATGTCCAAAATCCATTTGTCTTTTGTCAGTCTGTGCCAGTTTTCTGCAAACAGAGATAATTTCCCACCCAAGGGAGCTTCTAGTTGTTCCCTGGTAGGCGGTAGTAGAGGAAAGTCATTGAGATTGTGGTTGTGGGGCAGGTGAAACCCCTGCGTCACTTCTTTGGTTTCCTGGCTGCCATTGTCGTCCCCTGTAAGGGCCTCTGTATTGGCCTCTTCCTCGGCCACGTCTGTTCTTACCCCTTTGAAACTTTTCTGGATTAGGAAAGGACCAGTTTTTGAAGGCCAATTCCTACTGAATCTGGGGGTTGAACCTGGAGGAAATCTTTCACAGTCTGAACTGATTTTGCTTTTTCTTCGATGGTCTTTAACACATCCTTAGCATTTGCACCAAAAAGCTTGTTCTTTTCCAAAGGTGCATCCAGAAGTTTTGCTTTTACATGATCTGGTAGAGGTTGATCTTTTAACCAAGCATGTCTACGAATGACTGCCCCTGTCATGACTGCCCTACATGAAGCTTCCAGTGCATCATGTCCACACTGCAGGAAGTGATTGCTTACTTGCTGAGTGTTATGTACAGCTTCCTGCAAAGTCTTCCTGTCTAAAGGATCAGGAGTGGCTAATGTTTTTTGTAAATCTTCTAACAGATAATCCTGATACTGTAACATATGAAAAAGGCAATTTAAAGCTCTCATAGATAAGGTAGTGGATGTGTAAACCTTTTTGCCCCATCTCTCTAATGACCTAGCTTCCCTGTTGGAGGGCAAAGGATTTTTTGAGGTGGAGGCTGAAACTCCTTTAGGCCCCTGTGAAATAGTTTCCAAATCAGCAGAGTGGGCCCTGAATAAATGGGAATGACTTTCTGGGACCCTGTAATACCTGTCTGGCTTGGCTGGAGCAGGAGGAAGAGAATCAGGGGTAGCACTGGAGTCAGAATACAAATCATCCAGAACATCAAGTACAAGAGGAATAGCTAAGGGCCTGTGCTGAGGCTTCTTAAGGAAAGTCCTAAGGCGTTTCCTAGAATCAGAATATTCCTGGCCTTGCCACTTGAAATGTTCCCTCATGGTGTGCAGAACTTCCCCAAAAGAAATATCCTCAGGAGGGGAGGCCGAGGGGATAGAATCTTCTGCATCCGAGTCCTCATAGGTCTGGAAGAGCTCTTCCTGGCTATCTGAGTGGACAGAGCCCTCAGAATCATCATCTGAAGGAGTAGGATCAGAGGGTTCAACCCGGGGCCTTCTATCAGGAGGAGGCTGGGATCCTCTCTCAGGATGGGCCTGTGAACCTCTAATCATGGAAATCAAATCAGCAGCCATGGACATAATTTGTGTCTCTGGAGTCGGCTGAGGTAAGGATTTAGAAGTAATATGCTTTGTTTTGCTGGCTGCCTTAGCCCTAGTGTAGGCCTTAATAGACATGGCCATAGGGGGCCTGGTAGCTCCACATGCAGGAGTGACCTTGTCTACAGCAATGGTCTCGGGCATTTCCTCGGTTTCGGTATCCGGAGGAAAATCTATAACTGGCGGAGTAATGTCTGGAATCGGAGTAGTCGGTAATGCGGTGTCTTTGGTTCGGAGCGGTGGAGAGACCGTCTCAGAGGGAACCGGAGCACTCGCGCTAGGTTTTGGCATGGAGTCGGTGGTAGACGCGGGCCGAGGATGTCGGTCCCGGTCTTTTCACTTTTTGGGAGTTTGCGATGTCGGAAGATCCGACGGCATGGTGTAAGCAAAATTATCGCCGAAATAATCTTCAGCGAACTCCACCCGGCGCCTGAGAGTGCGCTTGTTGAAGCGAGCACAGGCTACACAGGCCGAGACGTCGTGGTCTGGGCCCAGGCAAGGGAGGCAGTAAGAGTGGAAATCCTTATGAGGTATTTGTTTACCACAAGAAAGACAATTGTTAACTTTTTCAGTAATTTCTGACATCGGCTGAGGCAAGAAAAGGTCCCCAATGGGGTACTTAGCTTTTTTGATGACTTCGGTATCGTAGAATACAGGAGCTGACCGACCGGCACTTGCGAACTGCTTCTGCTTCAGGCACCGCGCGGCAAGAAAGACTGAAGAAAATGGCGTCGGCTGATGCTTATGTACTCCAGCCGCTCTGACGTCGGAGAGAAATGTGACATCAGCCGACGTCGGACCCAGACTTTGTAATCCGGCCGACCGAGGGCTGCCTGAGGCAGGACAACCCACATGTTATGACTGCAGTTGCATTCTTGAAGGACATCTGAAACAAATGTTTCAACAATTGGATATTGTTTTGGAACAAAAGTACTGGATTTATCAAAGGTATGACATCCACTGTCAGTTGTTTTAAAAATAGTCTTCAGTGTAAGAGTTCTGGCAAAAAGTCTAAGTTCCTGTAATATATCTGCTAGATCCGTCTTTTGAGCAGGATCTCTGGTGTCAGTCGTCTGTCGGGAACTTTCCCTTTCCGTCCTCGACTCCTGGACCTCTGACAACTGATGCCAGAGAAGCAGCAGAGACTAATGAGGAGCAAAAACCACAAAGGTTTGGTTTTAAATATTTCAAATATACCACTTATTGAAGCACAGCTTGCTATTTTAGGCAAAGGTCTATCATTTATTCTTGCTCAAAAGACGGATCTAGCAGATATATTACAGGAACTTAGACTTTTTGCCAGAACTCTTACACTGAAGACTATTTTTAAAACAACTGACAGTGGATGTCATACCTTTGTTAAACCCAGCACTTTTGTTCCAAAACAACATCCAATTGTTGAAACATTTGTTTCAGTTTGCGAACATGAAATAAGACAGATTTTTAACAATGGTACAGTGCAAAAAAAATTTTTTAATATGAGTAAAGATGAAAATACTGCTTTAAGTGAATTAAAGTTGTTGCAATCAGTAGAAATACAATCTGCCGATAAAGGGGGAGGGGTAGATATATTAGACAAAGATTTATATCTCGCTCAAATGCAGATATTATTGAATGATGAGTTAACTTATCAGAAGATAACCCGTTTAGAAGTGAAAGGAATTGTTGATAGAATAGGGGTCATGATATTCAATCTTTTGATTAATGGGATGATTACAGAAGACTTGTTTAAATATTTTATAGTTGAGAATCCCATCTACCCCACCATATACGGGTTACCGAAAATACATAAGAATAGTAAGACCCCACCCCACCCCCCAATGAGACCAATTGTTTCGAGTAAAGGGTGGGCCACCGAACCCTTATCGATATATGTTGAGAAAAGTTTACATCCAATATTAAATGGCTGCAACAGCGTTTTAAGAGACACAAAGATGTTTTTAGAAAAGCTGTATGACAAAATCAAAGAGGTAAATGGGGAATATTTCTTTGTCACACTTGATACTGTGTCACTTTTTACCGTCATCCCCAACAGTTGGGGGATAGAACATATCAGAAATCTACTGAATTTTCAACAGTTTTATACACATAAGATTAATTTGATATGTTCTTTGTTGGAAATTATTTTAGAAAACAATATATTTAATTTTAGAGAAGATTACTACCTGCAAAGGATTGGCATGGTTATGGGCACACCCTGTGCCAATAGCTACGCCGATCTGGCTTTAGTTGAATGGGAATCTAATGCATTTCTATCTGATGAATATTATAAAGATAAGTTGATCTGGTATACTCGGTTTGTGGATGATATGTTTTTTTCTGTGGAAAGGCACAAAGAGAGAACTTGACTTGTTTATAGAGTATTTGGGTACCACCAACTTTTTGAAATTTACTAGTAAGATGTTCATGGAGGAAATAGACTTCCTCGATGTAAAGGCTTCCCTCACTCTGGAATAGAATCCCAATCCATGTCAGGCAGAGTCCCTCACTGACCCTCTTCAAAAGAAATCTTGATGAGTGGATGGGAAATCGTAAATTTACACCTGGGATCACTTCTATGGCCCTGCTGGACAGAGGCTCAGGAATCTAATCTAAAAGGGTGGCAAAAGCCAACACATTCTGGCTAGGCTTATAAATGCCCTAGGGCAGATAGCGTAGTACCTACCTATGAACCTATGGAAGTATTAGGCATTTGTACTACTATTTATAGGAAACCTACTAGAAGGAATGCCTTGCTACATAAGGACAGTATGCATCCACAGTTTGTTAGAAATAATGTAGTGAGTGAGATTAATGAGATTGCACAATGATGACTCTTTGCTAATGTCTGCTTTAGATGATCTTAGAGCTGAGCTCTTAGAGAGGATACACTAGTATCATGTTTGATAAACAGGCCTTAGAGTTGGCCAGCGTAAGGAATTCCAGAAGAAAGGCGTTTTTCTCTGAAAGAAGGGATGAAACTGATAATTACAATACTAAAGAGAGTAAACTTAGATTCCCTATTACATATACTAGTGACATTAGTGTTTTCTGTGAGGTATTTAATAGAAATTGGAATATTTTAAGTACAGCTAAGGATATGGAAGGCTTTATAAAAAACACACCACACTTTGCTTTCAAGAATAAAAAATCTTTAAAGCGGCAACTTTGCTACAACAGTAATAAGAAAAAGAATAATGATTTACCTCAAAGGAAAGGGACATATACATGCACGAAGTGTTCAGCATGTAAGTATATATATTCTTATACCACATTTATACATTCAACCCTACACTTAGAGTTACATGCTAATCATTATGCAGACTGCAGAACTAAAAACATTGTATATTTTGCATTCTACACAGCATGTAATGCTTATTATGTTGGCAAAACTAATTGTATGCTGAAGGAATGCATACAGGAACATTACAGGGATATCTCTAACAAAAAAGAAACAAATGCCTTGGCAAAACATGTAGAAATGGCAGGTAGTACATATTATTTTTAATTTATTGTTCTAGAAATTTTGGAAGAAAGAATAAGGGGAGGTGACATTATAAATGGAACAGAAATGGCAGAACAGAGATAGATTTTAAGGCTTCATGCATATATAAATATATATATGTAAGTATATATATTATTGTACCACATTTATACATTCAACCCTACACTTAGAGTTACATGCTAATCATTATGCAGACTGCAGAACTAAAGCATTGTATATTTTGCATTCTGCACAGCATGTAATGCTTATTATGTTGGCAAAACTAATTGTATGCTGAATGAATGCATACAGGAACATTACAGGGATATCTCTAACAAAAAAGAAACAAATGCCTTGGCAAAACATGTAGAAATGGCAGGTAGTACATATTATTTTTAATTTATTGTTCTAGAAATTTTGGAAGAAGGAATAAGGGGAGGTGACATTATAACTGGAACAGAAATGGCAGAACAGAGATGGATTTTAAGGCTTCATGCATTTATATATATATATATATATATATATATATATATATATATATATATATATATACACCAAGGCACTATATTCTAAGTTTTAAATTCTTGTATTAATTGTTTGAGATTAATTGTATAATTGAATTACTGTTGATTTGTGTGAATTTAAAAGCAAGTGCTACTCTGAAGTCTGTATTCAGTCTGAGGAAGTGGTCAAGGAGACTGTGAAATCGCTTCTTTTACTTTCACACACTTACCTGACCCGCGCCCTAACCCTAAAGTCCATCACTACCCGTTCATACACTTACCTTGACCCGGTCCGAAAATGCTGAAGCTGCAGAAATGGCCAACCAAATTCTTTCCCTGGGAAAGAATTCGTGTTTCTGTGGCTTTGACATTTTCACCCTTCGAACTACCAAGTTCGGCCTTCCGGTATTCGGTGTTCTCAACATTCGATTTTGTGATAGGAACCCCCTACAAAGCATAATATCCTACTGTATCAAATGTCTTGTTAATATCTACCATATGTTTCACATCCTTTCTTTTACTTATAAGGTCATCCACAATTTCTCTCACAACCTATAAAAATTATTGGCATCCCCTTCCATTTTATACCATATATTATGCCATTTATACTTTCTATCATAACAGCCCTAACCCAGCCTTCTATTTTCATAAAAAAATTTAATCTGTGTTATTTAGTGTGAAAGAGCTCCAATTTAATTCATTCGTCTCATCTTTCTTGCACATCAGCTTTAATATCCCACTACACAGCTCTTTATAAACAAACTCTTCCTTCAACAATTCATTCAGGACATTTACAAAATATTCTCTTCAGCAATACATTAACTTTTTGTATGTTCTATATTCTGTGTGTACCATTTGGGCCTGATACTGAATCAACATTTACTTTCCTAAGTATTTAATTCAGTTCACCAATAGTAATTTATTTTTCAAATTCTTCCCCATCTCATTCTGGAATTCTTTTTTTGTTTTTTTTACTTTCCATTCTCTCATTTTCCACATGCTCTACTACAATATTTATAATTTGCTCTTTTCCACCCCCTTTTACATTTTTCATTTCCCTCATTATGCTAGTATCTTCCTTTACTATTCTACCCAAATATGCAGATACCTCCTCCCTTCTCCCTTGTAATGCCTTACTTTATTTTTGTTTCTTTTTTCATATCATATGTACTATTTTCTTAACTATTTAACACATTTCTATAAATTTTCCCATAGTTTACTTTCTCTCATCAACTTGCCATTGAAAAAATATCTGTGTGGGCATTCAGTATACCAAAAATTGCCAGTATTACAGGACTATTATCTCCCATTATATGGGGATGAAACATTTACCCATTATGATCATCATATATATGTGCTTTTGGTTATTAAACAGATTTAATGACCTTTCACATTCTGAGTGGTTCATTACTGCCCGGATACTATTGTCCCATGCTCCAATTTCATTCCATAATTTCTCATTTATTCTTTTTATTCTCCTTTCTATTTTAATAATCTCCCTTTCTTCCACCATCTCCATCCATATTGCTAAATGGGCTGAAAAAAAGTCACAACTGTATCACCATCTGCTACCCCCAAGTCTTCAGATTATACAAAATAATCAAATAATCAATTTCAGCTGCAAGTGTTCCAAGTGCCCCTTCTATAAGTCCATCGATTTTTGTTCAACACAGCTAATTTACCACATTTTATCACTTCCATTTATTTGTACATCTTGCCTGTTCTTTTTAACTCTTCCCCTAAATCACAATTAAAGTCTCCGCAACTACAATGTTCATATTAACCACTTCATGGTCTAATATATGATGAAACAGATTTTCTCTTTCTTTGCTAGTTACACATGCATATAGTGCAATAATTCTATAAACATGTCCTCTTCACAACACATCCACAGCAGTTAACCTTCTCATCCTTACCAACATCAAATGTAGTATTTTCCCTGTTTTTTACACAACACAGCCACTCCAGAACAACTTTAAATTCCTAAGTTCTATATTATATTTTTACCCCACAATTTTTTCTGTTTGCAGTCTTTCTTTACTTGTCAGGAATCTTACATCCTCCAACAGAAAAATATCCATATCACATTTAACACACCATTCCAGTATCCCCTGTCCTTCTTACAATGTTAACAATACTGTTCACATTTACTAAAAGTGCTCAAAAATAATTTTTCCATTTTTTTTAAGTTTAAGGGAAATATTTTTTTTTAATTTTTTTCTTATTTTTAGTCTACAAATAATCAATGATCCTCAGAATCAGATTTTCAATAACTAGAACTTCAAAAAAAAAAAAATAAAAAAGTGTCAGTAGCTTCTCGACCTCTCTTCTTGCATGCAATCTATGTCCTCATTTTCCCCTCCATATTTTTTCTTCTTCTACAGTTTCTTCTTCACCTAGTTCACTCCCAGCTTCTTCTTGTCCTTCCTCATGTACGTTTTCCATCCTCTTCCCTTCTTTGTCATTATTTACTGTTTGCTCCTAAAAATGCACCCAAAAGTGTCCCTTTGTTATTACATAACCTGCATTCAGGCACACACTTTCTTCCTGTAGGTCCTTTCTCCCCACACTGGTTACACTGTACTTTGTCAAAGACAATAATTAAATGAGAAAAAAGTCCCCGCAAAAGAAACATGACTTAGGCTGACTGGCATACTTTAATGCCCCTCTATGACCATTTGGCAAGTTGTTTCACTGTTTTTTTTCACATTTTGTAACAGCTTCCAACTGCCAACCTCTATTCCATTAGTTTCTGTCATCTCTTTTTACAATGTTATCAATAGTTTCACACAAAATGTGCATACATTTTATCATCCTCTTCTTCCAGTTAATCAGTTCTAAACTGCAAAGTAACTTTAACATTTAAGCTACTACCAGAAAACAAATAACTATTCCACTGATAAATGTCCTTCTTTTTGTTACACAGTTCTAGAAATTTAATTATTAGTCCCTCACTTTCAAAAGTCACAAAAAGTATCTGTCCCAATATATACAAAAGACCAAATCTCTTGAGCTTTAAAACATATAAGATGTTTGGGAGGTCACTCAGTGGAAGTTCTAGCTTTGCTGGAGTTTTCATTTTGTTTTTACTGATTGTTTGAGCTTTAAAACACAAAAGTTACCAAATTGTCCATTACATAACATCTCTAATGCTGTGTGATTTTTTTGTTCTTATTCTCACCATTTTATCTTCTCTTCTTTTTAAAAACAGTTTTATTTACAATTTGTTGCTGCTCTCCTTTTTGCCTGATGTGACTGCTGCCATATTACAAGATTCCTTCTCCACATTACCATCCTCAGCACTTCTGATCAAGTTATCCACCATCTCACCTCATGAAACAGCAGAACTGTCACCTGGATCTTTCCCCTCAATTTTTAACAGAATATCATCAAGCCCCCTGATACCAGTTCTGCTATCAGCATGGCACCCACTCCAACAAACTCACTTCCTTCTACATTGAGAAAGCTAAAAGCTGCTCATTTGTATCATCCACAACACAAAATTATTTGTTTACATTCTGATACTCCATAGTGAACACATTTTACTCCAAATTCTTATTTTCCACCTCCAAACAACTCATAACTTTTACTTTTCTCTCCTCCTACATGCTGCTGCTTCCCTTAGGCCTCTTCCTTGCTGCTGTAAGAACCCTGTGGCACCATGTAGCAGCTCAAAAAGCAGGGGAAGTTCTCTGATGCCCCAGCCAAATTTCCTCTAGTAGCATAAATACCACCTTGGGTATCCCCTGAAAAGAGGCCACCAGCTTAACCTGGTCAACAAAGGATAAAAATAAAAACAATGTTCTCCATTAGTTAGACTTCCTTCATGTATCCCCAGTAAAAATTTGTGATCACCCATTCAGTCATCTGCACTGGTTTTAAAGATTCTTAGGGAAGTTCTCTGCTTGATATGTAAAGCCCCAATAAGGGATATAGTAGTATACATTGTTGATAAAGTAGTATAATTTTAGGTTTCTAGGACAAGCGTTTGCTTTACCACTGCTTCTGTTTTGTTGAAGCAAGTTCCAAGAGTGCCGGATCATTCACAGCACGGAAGGTTAAGCAGAGTTCACTCCTCAGGAGTCTTTATGACACTGAGTAGAGGTACAGAGCCTTTAGTCTACCACAGAAGCTAAGGGTGCCGAAACCTTTTTGCTGGGGAAACATTGAGACTTCTCTTGTTGATTTAGAGTGCTTAGTACGGTACATGCTGAAGGGTGCATTATATTCAATGATGGGCATAATAACAGATGAATAAAATGGGACTATAACTTCTTTGGATCATGAGGATATACCATGAAAGATAAGCTTGCAAAAGTAGTAGGATTTTTCTATCCACCACAGAGTTAATGGTTAAGGGATTTTTCAGTCTACAACAAATACCCCCAACCTTAATGGTATAGGTTATGCTAGACATCGGTCATCACCGTCCAAGCAAAAGTACAGTTTTGTACCTACCACAAATGTAGATGTTAGAGTGTTCACACTGTTGCAGTCATCACACTTGGGTTATCCTGCCGTCAGGCAGTCCAGCAGTTGGCCAGAGTTCCAAAGTCTTGGTCCGGCGTCGGTTGCTGTCACTTCTTCCCTGACGTCAGTGCGCCAGGGGTATATAATATGCGTCCGATGCCATTTTCTTCAGTTTTTCTTGCCCCAGATGTCAGGTGCACCCAAGTGGGTAGGCAATACATATTGCTAATCAAAAATATACATATAAAATAAAAACAATACCTTCAGTTACCAGCAAATACACCCCAAAGGTTGTATAGGATAGAAGGGTATAGATAAGTCCAGCTAGTTCCGAGGGGATGGAGGGAGGGTAAGCTGGACTGCAGCAGTGTGAACACTCGAACATCTACATTTATGGTAGGTACAAAACTGTACTATGTTCATCGTGTTACACTGCTGCAGTCATCACACTTGGGTTGTATCTGTTAGAAAAATGTGTATTTGAATATATGAGAAATGATAGTTTAAAAGCAAAGTAGTATATAATGCATTTTATTCTATTAATCATATAACAGTCCAGATTAATTCATGTGTAAATGTAAGTAGTTTTGAAACTGTGGTGTGGCTTGAAGCAAAGCTGATCCTTGACCCTGGCAGAATGCTAGCTTAGCAAGTTTTAATGTTTATGCTTTTCACAAGTGATTATCTGCTGGGTCAGGAAATTAAATGTGTGAAACAATGAAATCTTCTGCTCTTTCCTGTTGGAATGATTTGGCCTTGTATATGTGTTACTGAGATAGCACGCAGCTGTGTGAGAAAGTGTAACAGGGAACAAAGACGTGTATTAAAAGACTGAAGCTGCTATTGTATTCGAACTGATATGAAACCTTGAAGTAGTAACTTTACAGAAAGACATTATGTCTGACCAGCTGGATAGCAAGGCCGTATTGTATCTAGAGGAAAAGGTTTTTTTTAAATATACAGCGTCAACAGTTTTATGAATAGAGGACTGTAAGCTAAAGTGATGTAGATGCCCTGTGACGTATCACGTCAGTAAGGTGGGCATAGCTTAAATGTTGAACCTATATAAAATTGTGTGCGTCCTGTTTCATGTCAGGCAAAATTCTGTACTTCTACGTTTTTTGCCTCCTGGTGTACACTAGTAAACTTTTAACCTGAACCTCCTGTGTATTGAAATTTTATTTTATTTAACAGTTTGGTCCTTCGGACCAGAATTCCCTTGGTAAGCCGCAGATCAGGGCGTATCGGTGGTCGAATACTGCGCAGGAGAAGTTACCGAAATGGTTCTTCTTGAGTGAAAAGACCTCCGACTGAATTGTCGTGTAAAGAGGCTGGCCACTTTCTGATCTGTGGCCGAAAAGCGGAACTTGGACTTTCTCAATACCGGAGGCTCAGGTAGGAAGAATTTGCCTTTTTTCTGTTTTAGATCAGGGACTAGGTTACAGTATATTGTTGTCAAGATTTGTTTTGCAGATCAGGGACAAAAGGAAGTACTGTATATTTGGTCATAGATCAGGGTAACAGAATAAGGTAGGCAGTTATTCTAGATAAACTGTGAACAGGAACTGAGAACTTGATATCACGTGATAAAAAAGGGTTACGTAACATTTTCTTTGACAATGGTAATCAGTGCACTAAAACATCGTGAGATCCGCCCCTAAATGAAGACGCAAAATACATGCAATTACAACGTTCTGATAACGTTAGGTATTATACGAAATGGGTTAATAAATATGAATTTGATGGTAAACTAGATAAAACTTCACTAGTTAAACTCCTTAAACAGCTTAAATCTGATGCGGGAGGTCAGGGAAAAAAGCAACGCCAATTAGGCATACCTCAAGCACACAGGTGGATTGAGGAAGCCAATCGTAGAGAACAGAAGCTTAAAAATTCAAAAACATTATTTCTAGACAAAGAGGATAATAACTTGGTAATAGCGATAGCTCCTCCTCCCTTGCCCCCTCCCCTACCCTTTTCAGGATATGAAGCGAGTGGACAGGCTGATCCGCCTCCGCGTTATCCTGAAGTTTCAGCAAGACCACAACCATTTGTTAGAGATCCTATTGAAACTAGGTCCCGAACATGTAAAACACATAGGGTCACAGAATCATACCAAATAGAGAGAAATCTAGAGGATGAGAGTGAGGAAGAAATATGCCCACTTATAGAAGTCCCAAATCCTCAAGCAGGACAGGAAGGGCAGGACCCAACACTCTTAGTATATAGACCATGGACACCGGAAGATATCCGGAAGGCTACTGAGGGAATCCCCCATCCGAAAGTTAATTTTACGAAATTTTTAGAAGATTTACAAGGCATGAGATTGAGTTACCGCTTGAATGGGGAAGAAGTAGAAAAAGTAGTAAGACAAATTATAGGTCCAGATTGGCACATGATTTGTGGCACCTGGAATCCTCATAATGCAGAGCTTAGACCACTCCCACATAGTAACGCGGAGTTAGGCAACAGAGTGAAAGGTCTGACGGACTGAATCTCTGAGAAATGGAAACCTAGAGCAGACTGGACTTGCATTAATCAATGCATACAAGAGGAAAATGAGACAATAGATGGGTACTATGCTAGATTATTAGAATGTTTTAATAATCATAGCGGTATGTCGGTTCCTGAGAACCAAACGAATGATTCCCCGTATGAACAACAATTAAAAAATGCATTTTTGAAAGGTTGCATTGCACCTATTAATAGCTTCAGTACGAAGCATATGATAGACCATCGAACAGGGAGGCTACAAGCCTTACTCGAATATGCTAGACATGCTGAAAGACATTTTAATAGTAAAAGGAAAAAGAAGACGCAAGTCTTCACTGCTGAAGATGGAGCTGAAGTATTTGCATTACAGTCAGGTAAAAAGGGCAAGAAGAATGCCCAGGGAAACAAACAGTCTGACAAACGATCAGAAGATTTTGAAGAGAGGAAAAAGAGAGGTGAATGCTTCAAGTGCGGGAAAAAGGGACATCTAGCAAGGGATTGTAGGCAAAACAAAAAGGTAAATACAGAAGATGAGGACTGACTATATGATAGTGAAGATACATCATGTGAAAGTCAGAAATCATCAAGAAGGGGGCGTGGTCAAGGATGAATACAGGATAGCAGCAGATTTCTTCAGCTCCACCAATTTCACAGCACTGACAGGAAATAATTACTTTAAAAATTAATTTATGAAGTAATTTTCTTTCTAAATACGTTTGGAATATCAGTTTCTTGAATAATATCTAAAAAAGAAAGAAAATTTCAATAATATTCCTGTCAGAAAACACTTTGGAAATTTCTCTGTCAGCTTCTCTGTTTGAAATGAGTTCCAGTAAGACAAATTCTCAAGATTCCAGCATCAAGAAAGAGCTTCAGTCTCCGATATCTACAATTCAGCAACTTACTACCAAAATGGACAAACTGGATACTAAAATTGATAACTTCATAGAAAAAACTACAAAACAAATAGATTTGTTACATCTAGACTTGCAACAACAGAAGACTCAGATTACAGGCATAGAAGAGACTGTTAATGACATGGAGAATAGAATCCAGGAAGAAGAAATTAACATTGAGTTTTTGCTGAAGCAGAACACACATCTACAAACTAAACTTGATGACCTGGAAAATAGATCTAGGCGCAATAATATTAGGATTTTTGGACTGCCAGAAAATATAGAAGGTAACAATATTACTTCTTTTTTAAATACATGGCTTCCCAAAACTTTAGATTTGCCAGAAGCATTTTCTTTTGGTATTGAAAGAGCCCATAGATCCATATCTAATTTTAACTCTAACAAAAACTATTCTAGATCAGTTATAGTTAGATTTCTATCATCCTATGACAAAGAGATGGTACTTAAATCTACATGGGCTAAAGCACCTGTTAAAATTAATGAGGCAACTGTGCGTTTTGACAAGGACTATTCTTCCTTGGTAATAACTAAAAGAAAAGTTTTTCTGCCATTAATAAGAGAGCTTAAGAAAGCACAGTTTAAAACCTACCTTCTGTTTCCTGCCAAACTAAAAATCTTTCTACCTGATGGCCCTAGAATTTTTGAAGACTTAGACTCTGCATTGTTGTATATTAAAAAAAATAAGATTTTGGATAAAATAGAGGAAATGGAATGGGCTAGTCCTTCATTAAAGAGGTTGGCAACAGAAGCTTCTTGGAAGACTTCAGAGAAGAAAAAAAGACTAAAAAACAAATGACTTTTTTTTTTTCTCTCTCTCTCTCTTTTTTCTTCACTATTAATCTCTTTAAATACAGTTACTGCATCTCCAGAAAGCCACAAATATTCTGAAAAAGATTTAATCAAAGTTATTTTCTGTGTACAAAGAACTGTTTTTGTTTCATAAACAGTCAAAATATCTGAGGAACAAATAACAAGCTATCAATCAACTTGTTTCTCTTTGTGATAAAGAGACCCAAGGTTAGTAATTTGATACATTTTTTTTCTCTTCTTGTTTTAAATAATGACATTCTTTCTACATTATGCATTCAGTAAGGGGTGGGGGAGGGCAGGGAGAGAAGTATGATGAAAATATGATAAGTGGAATAATAACTTATTAGTTTTTTTTTAAAAAGTATACATGCTGTTTAAATACTGTTGCTAATTATTTTGCCATGATTCTATTGCTTATACTTGTTTACAAATAATCTGTCATGATTTAATTACTAATAATTAGAACTAAAATAGTAGTAAATAATATGTTTCATATCTATCTTTATTAATATAAACAGCAAATAATATTTCACTGTAGATACTTTTTATAGCTTCCTTTTTTATTTTTTCTCTTTCTTCTCTCTCTCTTTTTATTTTCTACTCTCTTTCTTTTCTTTTCTCTCTCTCTCTTTTTCTTTCATATAAGTACATTTACATGCTTTTGATAATACTGATACATGTATATAATAAGATTTGTATAAAAAATTGAATTGGGGCATAAAAAATTAGTTGTATTATATATTAATAACTGTGGGCTTAGTTTCACTGTCATAGAGACTGTAATAACTTGTAAAATACTTCGCGAAGGTTTTACTCTGTTTAGTTTCATTTGTATTGCTAAATGAATGTCAGTCACTTGCATTTATTAAAATTCCCACCAGAATGTTAAGGGAGACAATTTGGGATGTGGGTTACCTCGTGAATAGTGTCCTCGAGTTGTTTTAAAAGCTTCAACACTCAGAATACACGCAGAGAAGCTGAATGCAGTCATTTTGAACTTTGACCCCTGAATTCACACTGACACATCGCAGATTCAAGAAGAACACTCTACCAGGAAGTAGAACTGCTGCAAATGCGACTCTGCGATGAAAAATGAACTCTATAACATTTAAATGTGAGTTATTTTTTACAACTACTTACTTATTTATGTTATAATTTATAAAATATGAAAGTTATAATGATTTTAAATGATTCAGTATCCCATAGTAAGCAAGTATGACATTTTAGAAGGCATAGAAAGTAAAACATATATACATATGTTTTTGAAAGTTTACATGACTGCAACATATTAATGTATGTAAATACTTATGATTTAAACATATATAATGCTACAATTCATTTGACTTATCTAACTGACAAGCATAAATATCATTATGATTTTATCTTAGAAGAAGTTGTCATGTGACATACTTTAAAGCAGCAGTTCAGATATATATAATACAGATGGCTTTCTTCACAATGATTTAAGTATATCTGGGAATTTACATAGCTATGCAGTATGATTTGTAACCATATTTATGAACATAAATATTTTATTTAACTGGCAATAATAAGTATGAGAAGAAAGCTTTGATGCAAGTAATTTAAAGTCTTTTAGAAGCTGTTAACTGCATTTCTATGACAGAAAATAGGAATATCCTAATATATGTAATGTCTGAACCATAATAGCCTAAGTTATTGACTCTAAATGAACATAACAACTTATTTTTACAAACTTTGAATAAATTAATATGTAGATATGCCCCTTTTTTTTTTTCTCTCTCTCCCTCTCTCATCTTTTCTTTCTCTCTCTCTTCTCGGTTCCCAATATCAAGTTTATTTGAATGCTATTTGATTATAAATGTATTATACTAAATAGATGTACATAGTAGTATGAATTGTTTCTAAAAGTTCCTATTTGTTTATATGATGCTGATTTATCAAATGTTTAGCTTTGTCTTACTAGATAATCTAACTGAAAGAGGTTAACTTTAGTTAATAATAACCAGTATTAAATTGATAAGGTGGCAGCTGAGGTACTGCTGCTTAGGGTAGGGGGTTAACTTGAGTGGTATGTGCTACTCAAAGTTGGAGTTTTAACTCCAGGCTGGGTGCAAGGTTTAATCCTTATATTATTTTCTTCTGTTTACTGTTGTTTGTATATAGTTCTGACATCCACAATACATTTTATAAACTCATTGTCACTACAAACAAAAATGAAGCTTATACAAAATCCCATAAGAGTTTCAATAAATACAGCTATATTTAAAGGTACACCTAAAGGAGGAGGTATAACATTACTTATTTTGTTAATTGTTATTCTGATTATAAGTTTTATATGTTTAAAAAATGCCAAATGACTTCTCTAAAAGGAATTTCTTTAAACATTAATGGACTGAATAATCCATGTAAAAGGGCAAGCTTAATGAGATACATTAATTTACATAAGGCCAACTTAGTATTCCTTCAAGAAACACATCTCCTGAAAAAGGATATTGATAAATTAACCACTAATAAATATACAGTATAAGTTCGTTCAGAGCACACTCGGAAAAAAAGAGGAGTGGCTATTTTATGGAATAAAAGTATGCCCATACATAAAACTATTAAGTCTTATGAAGATGATAAAGGAATGTTTTGTATGGTTACAATACAAATTAATGGAAAGACATATACATTAATCAATGTACACTGGATACCTGGAATTGGCATTAATACAGTGAAATACCATCTTAATAAGATCATATTCTCTATAGGAGATATTATTTTAGCAGGTGACTTTAACTGTATCCTACATGAAAAAGATACTACTACTATAGGAAAAAGGAAAATTACATCTAATGCAAAACATTTAAAGGATTTTGTTAATTCATATCATTTGAATGATATTAATAATCAGATAGACTCAAAATCATTACCATACACCTTTTTTTCTAACATATATAAAACTTATTCAAAAATAGATAGAGTCTTTATTTCTAACCAGATGGCAACAGAATTAATTAATTCTAAAATCATTTCATGTCCTATATCAGATCATAATTCAATTGTCTTTGAGTTCATGATAAAAAGTACTTACAATGTTCAGATCAAAAGGATACCAGCATACTTAACTCAACTAAAAGACTATAAAGATTATATACTTTCAGAAGTGCAACATTTTTTAGACATAAATAATACTCCTGAAGTCTCCATTGTTTATGTTTGGGATGCTTTAAAATCATATCTATATGGACAAAGTATCAGATGGTATAATAATAAAAGGAAATCTTGGGATAAGGAATTATTAGATATTCAAAGTAAATTAGACTCTTATAAGCATAATAATAAAGAAAATATGGACAAAAAAATCATTGAAGAAATAAACAAACTAAATGAGAAATACAAAGAAATTTTAACTCATAAAGTTAAAATAACTTTAGAGAAATACAAGTTTTTGTCTTACTCAATAAGTCCCAAATACTTACATAGACTTAAAAATAAAACAAAAAGGTTGAATAAGCAAAATCATATCAAATAAATTTTCTCTCTAAAGAAAAAGAAGAATGTTTCTAGTCTATCAGAAATATTAGATGAATTTAGAAATCACTTTCACAAAATTAATCATAATAACATTAACATGGAACCCAAAGATAAAGAAATTTATAACTACAAACATGAATAAAAATCTTAATAAACAACAATCTAAACTATTGGATAAAAATATTTCATATACAGAGGTTGTTACACAAATAAACAAGCTTAAATCAAACAAAGCACCAGGTAATGATGGTATTATAACAGAGATATATAAAATTCTTTCTAAAAGTACATACTCATTAATACATAAGGTTTTTATTTTGGCCCAAAATGAGTTAATAACTCCCCCATCTTGGCAATACACATTTATTTCGCCAATTTTAAAACCCAATAAAGATCCAACTAGATGCACTTCATATAGACCTATTTTATTACTTAATGTTGATTATAAAATGTTTATGAGTATTTTTGCTGATAGATTGAAGACAATCATCCCAGGCATTATAGATATAGATCAGAATGGCTTCATTGTAAATAGAAATACTTTTGATAATATAAGGAGAACTCTAACATTAATTGATTTTGCAAATAGGAGAAAGAATGATTTAACACTTATTAGTCTCGACATAAGTTCAGCATTTGATTCAGTAAGTTGGGACTACTTGTTTATCTTACTGAAGTGCACAAACTTTTCAGATGCATTTGTAAATCTAATTGAACATTTATATAAAGGAGCATTGGCTTACATTAAGATAGGAACATATGTCTCACAAAAAATACCCATTTTAAAAGGTACAAAACAAGGGTGTCCACTCTCTCCATTATTATTTACTTTAATAATGGAGCCTTGGGCTAATCTGATCAGAAACAGTACTGATATAGAAGGATTTGATATAGATGAAAATACAACATCTAAAATTCAACTCTTTGCAGATGATGTTCTAATTACATCAGCAGGATCTAATTCTTCTATGCAGTCCCTATTTGATAAAATGATGAATCTTAAAAATATTTCTGGTTTAATATTCAATGAAGAAAAGACTAAAATATTACCTATATATACACGAAAAAATGTCCTCATTAGTTATTTTAGTAAATATATACCCAATTCAGGTCAGATAACTTACTTAGGTATAATATTAACTAAGGATATCAAATCTATTATACATAATAATTATAATACTTGTCTTCTTAATATACAAAATCTTTTCAATAGCTGGAATAATATGTTTTTTACTATGGAAGAGAGACTTACAATTATTAAAATGATAATATTCCCTATGATATTATACTTAATACAATCAATAATACTCCCACCTACAAAAATAATTATCAAGAAATTGAATACACTAATGTTAAATTTCTTATGGGCACCTAACAGACCTAGGATTGCATTAAAGAAACATACTAATAGCTGGTCTCAAGGGGGCATTTCTTTTCCAGACTTTAACTTATATACTATCTCTTCTATTATAAAAGTTATTACTTTGTTAATAGATCAGTCATATGTTGCAAAATGGAAAGATTACTGGGAACTAATTAGTATTCACTTCATGAAAATCTCTTTAACACATAAAAATATGATTGTAAATAACTCCATGTTATGGTTACTAAAAGAATTTTGTACTTCACCTATTACACCAAAATATATAGTTAGTTATCCATTAAACATTATTATTAGTTATCGTAATTTTATATTCATGCATCCTAAGTATAAGGAATGGAATTGTATTCTATTCCCTATAATGTATACACAAGGTATGCTTTTGTCATCCACTTCTGAAAGAACTCATTTAGTCACAGAAAATGATCTAAAGTACTGGTATCAGTTGCTAATAAAGTTAAAAATTTAGACTTCTTAAAACAAGAATTTGATCTGAGAGAAACTTGTTGGCTAGAAGTTCAGACCTTTAGACAACATTTTATTAATAAAATTGATTTAATGTCTATAACAGTTAAAGAATCTATTCCAATACTGATTGATTACTTGATATTAAATTTACAACATAAAGTTTCTGATAAAGGTAAGATTTCATACATACATAAAATTATCAGAGAAGAAACTTATTACAGTGTAGATACCTATTGGAATTATTTCACTTCCATTAATGGTGAATCACCAAATCAACAAGATAAACAATATATATTGGAATCTGCTTATAAAACTACTTCTTCCATTATTTGGAGACTTTTTACTTGGAAATTTTTACATAGATCCTTTTATACACCTTTGACGATGAATAAAATAAATAATAAAGACAATTTATGTAAAAATTGTAATGTAGAAATTAATGCTGATTGGGCACATATGTTTTATGACTGTATAAAATTGAAAGAATATTGGAAGTCAATCAATGATTTTTTGCAGGCTCTTTTTACAGATAATTTCATTATTTCTAAATCTCTTATATTATTCAACACTCCTGTTCCTCAAAGTGTTAAAAAGGTTAAGCTTCCCTTGTTATGGTCTATTCTAGCAGTGGCTAGAAAAATAATAACCACAAATTGGATTTCAGATACTCCTCCTTCGTTTAATGAATTTAAAAATGTTATGACTGTAGTATGCCATATGGAATTGATGACAATAAAATCAAGAACTACTAGAAAAACACCTTACTATATTATTTGGGATACTTTATAAAATCTGTTAAAAAAATCTTAGCTTCAATAGCATGGTATTTTAGTTTAATTAATTGATTTGATTGTAGTGGATGTCTTTGTAAATACTTTGGTTATGTTATTGAATGTTATAACCATTTCTATTTTAATTACTTGTATGATATTTATTTTGTATGTTAAAAACAATAAACTTGTTTTAAAAAAAAAAAAAAAGAAATCATCAAGAAAAGTTACTAAACAGAAAATGAATGTAAATGTGATAGAAGGAGTAGAGGAAGTGCAAGTAGATATGGAGGATGAAGAAAGTGAAATTTTGGACTTAGCATTATTGAGCCTAGAGCTCTACTTAGCAGATACGAAACCGGAAGTTACACTTCTGGTGGAAGGAAGGGAAGTCAAATTCCTGTGTGACTCAGTAGCGTCACGGACTTTGATACACCCCTCCAAGTTACCAGAACATTCAGAATCACCTGATTATATACTAGTAAAAGCCTCAAATGGACAGCTATACAGGGAACCACTTTCTCATGATATAGCAATAACTGACCCTGTTTCAGGTATGACCCAGAGAAGTAAAAAGTACAGTTTTGTACCTACCATAAATGTAGATGTTCGAAGATCCACATTGCTGCAGTCCTTACTTATGGGTAGTCCGCTGTCCTCGGTCGGCCCGAATACCAAAGTATTAGGCTGACGTCGGTCATGGGCGCCTAGATCTGACATCAGAGCGTCAGGGTATAAAGGCGCATGACCAACGTCATATCCTCAGTCTTTTCTTGCCCCAGATGTCAGAAGGCCAAACCAGAAAGGCCACAGCCAAAAACAGAATACCTCCCAAAAACATGCCCAACAACAACCATCACCTAAAGCATAACACCAAGTCTAACTACAGTGGGGAAGGAGGGAGGGTAAATTGGACTGCAGCAATGTGGATCTTCGAACATCTACATTTATGGTAGGTACAAAACTGTACTATGTTCTTCATCTCACATTGCTGCAGTCCTTACTTATGGGTAGAATCCCAAAGCAACGGAAAAGGGAGGATGGTAAAAATCATAAAGCATTAGGGGCCGCTAAAATGCCCTGTAAAATTGCAGTGGCAAATCCAGCCCTAGACTTAGAATAAAGAGGAAGGTGGTAATGTTTAGAAAAGGTATGCACTGAACTCCAAGTAGCTGCCTCCAAAATGTCTTTTGTAGCTACCCCCCTTAGAAAGACCGTAGAAGTAGCAGTAGCCCTAGTGGAATGAGGCCTGATTCCAGCAGGAATCTCCTTACCATGATGGGAATAACAGAAAGAAATACAAAACCCAATCCATTTAGAAATAGTTTGTTTTGAAACAGGTTTACCCTGTGAACCCAAAGCAAAAGAAACAAACAATTGCTGAGACTGTCTGAACTCCTTGGTTCTGCTCAAATAACGCAACTGCCTGTGAATATCCAAAGTATGCAAAATTTTCTCCCCTTTATTTTGGGGGTTTGCATAAAAAGTAGGCAAATGAATAGTTTGATTTAAGGCCACACTAGAAACCACCTTAGGCATAAAGGAAGGATTAGTGCAAAGATACCCTATCCTTATGAAAAATCAGGAAAGGCTCCACTGCCATGAGGGCCTGTAATTCAGAAACCCTTCTTGCAGAGGTAATGGCCAACAAAAAAGCAGTTTTCCATGACAAATACTTTAACTCGGCAGTAGCTGCAGGCTCAAAAGGTTGTAGAGTAAGTTTTTCCAACACAAAATTGAGATCCCAAGCAGGAGTAGGAGCTCTACGTGGGGTCCTATATTCTTTGCCCCTCTAAGAAATTGCTTAAACCAAGGATGAGAGAATAAAGGAGGGTCACAATCATAGTGAGCAGAAATGGCTGCAGCATGGACCTTTATTGAGGAGAAAGACAAACCCTTGTCCAATAACTCCGTAAGATATTGAAGGGCAACACTTAAATCAGGTTTGGAGACATCAAAGTCCTTTCCTTTGCTCCAAATAAAAAATCTCCTCCATTTATCAGCGTAAACTTTCCTGGTACTAGGCCTCCTGGCCTCCAAAATAACATTCAAAACTTGTTGTGGAAGCTGAGACCCTCCAGAGTCTAAAACAGAATATGCCAGGCTGTTAGATGTAGAGACTGAATTTTGACATTGAGGAAGTGACTGTCCTCTTGTGACAAAAGGTGCGGAATCAAAGGCAGAGGCCATGGAGGTTCTCGTACTAAGCTCCTCAGTAGTGGGTACCAGTGTTGTCGAGGCCACTCCGGTGCTATCAAAATCATGGTTGGCTTGTCTTGTCTGGCCTTCAAGAGTACCTTGGGAAGAAGAGGCAGAGGTGGAAAGGCATATACATGCAGATTGTTCCAACTGAATGATAGAGCGTCCACCTTCCAAGCTGTGTGATGAAACATTTTTGTGCAAAACTTTGGCAACTGGTAATTTAGTGGAGAAGCGAGCAGATCTATGTCTGGAGTTCCCCATATCACTGTCAACTGTTGAAATACATGAGGATCCAATTTCCACTCGTGAGGATCCACTATTTGTCTGCTCAATACATCTGCTAAGGAGTTCTGTGCTCCTGGTAGAAACCTTGCCTGAAGATTGAGGTGTAGATTGAGAGCAGTTTCCCACAGAATCATCGCTTGCCTGCAAAGAGGGTAAGAATGGGTTCCCGCCTGCTTGTTGATGTACCACATGACAGTAGTGTTGTCTGTTTGAATCAACACCTGCCCTGGGTGAAGTAAATCTTTGAAAGCCATCAATGCAAACTGGACTGCTAACATTTCCTTCAAGTTGATATGCAAATGTTGGAGTTTGACAGGCCACGTGTTTTGCACCCATTTTCCATTGAGGTGTGCTCCCCAAGCCTTGTCCGAGGCATCTGTCGTTAGAATCTGACTCGCCTCTGGCCGGGTCACAGAGAGTCCCTTGTTTAGGTGACATTCCTGAGCCCACCACAAAAACTCCTTCCGAATGCAAGGTATTATATGAATGACAGTGTCTAGATCTTGGCAGTGCTGTGTCCATACATTTTTGAGATACCATTGAAGCTTCCTCATATGCAATTTGGCATTGGGAAGCACCAGAATACAAGATGCCATGAACCCCAAGGCTTGAAGGACTGTCCTTGCAGTCAGCCTGGACCGTAGAGACATTTGATGGAAATAAAGAGAAAGGCTTCTTTGTTTGTCCGGGGTCAAAAGGCCATCTGGGAAGCTGTATTCAGTCTCACACCCAGAAAGCACATGTCCTGAGAGGGTACTAGACTGGACTTTGTTTCGTTCACAGAATACCCTAGGCATCTTAACACTGCCATCACATACTGTAGATGATGAAGAAGTTCGTCCTTTTCTTTTGCAATAATCAGGCAATCGTCCAAATAAGGATAAATCTGTATTCCTCTTAGTCTGAAAAATGCTATCACTGGAGCCAGAACCTTTGTGAACACTCTGGGCGCAGTAGATAAGCCAAAGGGCAATGCAGAGAACTGATAATGTAAATTTCCAGCCAGCAGGTACCTCCTGCAACTGGGCCTGATAGGAACATGAAGGTAAGCCTCTTTGAGGTCCAGAGTAACCATCCAGTGATCTTTTCCCAACAGAGGTAAAAGTTGTTGTAAAGTCAGCATCTTGAACTTTGGAATGTCCAGGTAAGTGTTGAGGATAGATAAATCCAAAATTGGTCTCCACGTGTTCCCTTTCTTTGGAACTAGAAACAGGCGAGAATAAAATCCTAGGCCCACTTCTGACAGAGGAACTGGCTGTATAGCTCCTAATTGAAGAAGTAAAGAAATTTGTCTGCGAGCCTCTATCCTTTGCCGAGGAGGACGTCTGGCATGCCTTTGAAAGGAGGCATGGTATGGAAATAGAACTTGTAACCTCGGTTTATAATGTCCAATACCCATTTGTCCTGGGTGACTAAATGCCAATTTTGCTTGAAAAGAGCCAACTTTCCTCCCAAAGGAGCTGCCAGGCAAGAAGAATCTGGCAGCTGAAAATGTAGGTCATTGGGCCTGTTTACGAAAGGACTGGCCCCTGCCCTCACCAGCAGATTGAGCAGGCGAACTCCATTGTCTCGGCCTGAAAGTAATCTGAGCTCTGCCCCTACCACGCCTAGATCTACCCCTAGACTGAGAATCAGAAGAAGGGTACGTCCACCCCTTAAGTAGGCCAATTTCTACTAAACTTTGGAGGTTGTACCTGCAAAAAATCTTTAACAGTCTGCATAGACTTAGCCTTGTCTTCCATTTTCTTTAAGACTGACTCCACAGGAGGACCAAACAAAACTTCAGACTGTAAAGGGGCATCCAGAATTCTAGACTTAACATGCTCAGACAAATTCTGATCCTTAAGCCAGGCGTGCCTACGAATAACTGAACCAGTGGCAGCCACCCTAGAAGAAGCCTGTAAAGCATCAAAACCACATTGCAAAGAGTGCTTACCCACCTGTTCAGAAACATGCACTAAATCCTGCAATTCTTTACACTGTATGCCCTCTGCCAAAGCATCCACTTTAGACCTTAGCTGAGAAAGGAGGAAATTCTGATACTTCAACATATGAAACTGGCAGTTCAAAGCTCTCATTGCTAAAGTAGAAGAGGTATACACCTTCTTACCCCATCTATCCAAAGCTCTAGCTTCCTTATCCAGAGGAACCGGATTCTTAACAACAGAGGCTCTAACACCCTTAGGCCCCTGACTAATAGTTTCTGGGTCCACCCTAGGACTCTTATACAGATATTTATGAGCCTCAGGCACCCTGTAATACCGGTCCGGTTTAACTGGGGCAGGAGGCACAGAATCTGGATTAAGGGAAGCTTCCGAAAAAACATCTGAAACAACATCCAAAACCGGAGGTATAGCTAAGGGTCTATGCTGTGGTAAAAACAAGAACTCCCTAAGTCTCTTCCGTGAATCAGAGTAGTCCTGTCCCTCCCACTGAAAATGCTCCCTCATGGAATGCAGAGTTTCTGAAAATGAAAAATCCTCTGGAGGAGAAGCAGAAGGAGTGGAATCCTCTGCATCAGAATCAGAATAAGGAGGGAAATCTTGAATGTCTTCAGCAGAAGACTCTGAATCATCTGAGGCCTGCTCCAAACTTTCCAACTCTGGCTCCATCCTGGGCCTTTTATCAGGAGGGGGAATAGAACCTCTAATTAAAGTAATCAAATCCTCTGCCATTTTAAGCATGTGCTTTTTAGGCACAGACCCTGAAGAACCAGAACTGACACCAGAGGAAGGCAAGACAGACCTGCCCTTAGAAGTAGCCTTAGAAACAGTAGCAGAAGGCCTAACCACCTTAGGCATAGAAGGGAGAATAGTAACCTGAGAGGCCCCTTCAGCCTGACCTGCCTCCTGAGAGGCCACATCCTGTAAAATCAAAGTTTCCCCCTGGGACTCAACAGAAACTTCAGCCATCCTGTTCAGCTGTAGCTTCTAAAGGTCCGGCGTCCGAAACGGATGAATCATCCTGCCTAGGCTTTAAAGATTTGTCTTTGCGCTTCTTAGTAGAAGCAGGCGTCGGAACATCCGACGGCATATTATAATTACACCTCTTGCCAAAGACTAACCTAGCGTAATCTAACCTCCGTTTTATAGTGCACTTATTAAACCTAGCACAAAACCGACACCCGACTACGTCGTGCTCCGGTCCCAAACAAGGAATACAAAGCGAGTGGTAATCCCTATGCAGTATCTGTTTCCCACAAGAAATACAATTATTCACTTTTTCTGACATCCGGTAAGTAACTGAGGCAAGAAAAAACAAAAATATTCCCCAACGGGGTACTTAGCCCAACTTGGTATCGGTCTGAAACTCCGAAAACGAAAAATTTCAGAACGCCGAACGGCACTTGCAATGCTGCTTCTGCATCGGACCATGCAGCAAAAAAGACTGAGGATATGACGTCGGTCATGCGCCTTTATACCCTGACGCTCTGATGTCAGATCTAGGCGCCCATGACCGACGTCAGCCTAATACTTTGGTATTCGGGCCGACCGAGGACAGCGGACTACCCATAAGTAAGGACTGCAGCAATGTGAGATGAAGAACATCTGTTGTTTCTGCAAAGTGTCCAATAAACCTATTGGGCAGAGACCTTATGCAGATATTTGGCATAGCAGTAGTTCCAACAGTACAAGGTATGGAGGCACAGAGACAAATGGATACCGTTGTAGTGCGATCGGAGGGTGAAACATTTTACTGGTACAGCCAGGACCTAGTCACGACTGGTCCAGGGGTAGTAACCAAGGAACTGATGAACATAGCCATCAGTAAAGCCCCCTCCCTTGACACTGATCAACAGCATTTGTTACACTGTACTCTATACTACTGTACTACACCAGGACCTGATAGAGAGTATGAGCAAGAATTGTTTAGAAATCGTGCAACTACATTGGTTTTGCGTACTTTGTACTGGGATACTGAAGGGAACAGTGTAGTTAGCTGTTCGTTACCTCAAGAATTCCTTGCATTGTATAGATCAAATCAGCTACCACATGTCAGCTTGACAAAGAGCTAGTGTCAAATGGGCAGACTTAGGAGAAAAAGTAACAAGATGCGAGAAACAAACTGATTTAGAACTATCAGAACAGGGGATACAAAAACAAAAACTGAATTGGTTGACACAGACACATCCAGCTGTACACTTGCAATCTAGCGAGGACAGTTGATTAGCGTTCTTATTAGAAGAAGAAGAAAAGGCTTTATGGGAGATTCCAACAACTCTTTGGTCAACAGGCAAGTCAGATGTAGGAATTATTCGAACAGCAGGACCAGTTTCAATTACCCCAAAGTCAGCTTTTTAGACCACAGAAAAGACAATACCCTTTGAGAAAGGATGCAGAAATAGGATTTAAGCCTATAATAGCAGCATTACTCAAAGAAGGAGTACTGGTAGAATCTCCTGATTCACCATGTAATACACCCCTATTTCCTGTTAAAAAAGCAAACAGGGAATGGCGGATGGTACAAGATTTACAAGCTGTAAATAATGCAGTAATACCTAGAGCACCTACTGTGCCAGACCCACATACCTTGTTAAACGATTTAGAACCGCAACAGAAATATTTCTCTGTGGTAGATATTAGCAATGCTTTCTTTTCAATACCTATACATCCTGATAGTCAATATTGGTTTGCTTTTACATTTCAGGGTAAAAGGTATACATATACTCGACTACCACAGGGATATTGTGAGAGTCCAACAATATTTGCACAAGAAATGGCTAGCAACCTGGCAGGGTTTACCCCACCGGGAGGTAGTCAAATTCTACTTTACGTAGATGACATCTTGCTAGCAGCCCCTACCCAGCAACAGTGCAGGGAGGATACTGTAGCATTATTGAAATTTTTAGCAACACAAGGACACAAAATAAACAAAAGTAAGTTACAACTTTGGAGAAAACAAGTTAGATACTTGGGATATGTAATATCCAATGAAGGTAGAATACTAGATGAGGAAAGAAAAACAGCAATTTTGCAAGCACCCAAACCAACAACCAAGAAAGAAATGATGTCTTTCTTGGGTACAACTAATTTTTGTCGGAGTTGGATACCAAATTATGCTTTGGAATCTGCTCCACTGACTGACTTGATATATAAGACACCAATGGCAACACAAGATATCTTACAATGGACACCCGAAGCAGAAACGGCTTTCTGCAGGTTGAAGCAGGTGATAGCTTCTTCATTAGTTTTAGGACTTCCAAATTATCACAAATGTTTTTTTCAGACCGTAGACTGTAAGCAAGGATATATGACGTCAGTATTGACACAACAACATGGGGATAAGCAATGTCCCATAGCCTATTATTCATCACAGTTAGACCCAGTGGCGCGATCTTTGCCTCACTGTGTACAAGCAGTGGTCGCAGCTGCAATGGCACTACAGGCTTCGGCCTCAGTGGTGTTATTCCACCCTCTCACATTGAGAGTGCCTCATGCAGTTGCAATAATTTTACTGCAAGAAAAAGTGGCATACCTTTCCCCTGCTAGACATCTTTCGTGTATGACTATACTGCTGAGCCAACCTCATATGACAATTGAACGATGTACGACATTAAATCCATCATCACTACTCCCAACTCCTGTGGATGGCACACCACACAGCTGCCTGCAGGAAATTGAACAGTTAGCTTTACCTAGACAAGATCTCACAGATATGCCCTTGGATAATGCCGAGGTGACGTATTACGTGGACGGCTCATGCAGAAGGGGTCCTACAGGGAAGAATCTGGTAGGGTATGCAGTAGTTACAGACACTGAAATTTTAGAAGCTCAATCCTTACCACACAACTTATCTGCACAAGCAGCAGAATTGATAGCCTTGACGAGGGCATGTACTTTAACAAAAAACAAGTGTGTGAACATATATACTGACAGTCAGCATGCTTTTTCTACAGTACATGTATATGCACAACAATGGAAAAATAGAGGAATGATAACATCCAGTGGAAAACCTATTAATCATGCGCAATTTATTTTGGAGTTATTATAATCTATTCCGTTACCTACCAAAGTAGTTATTTGTAAATGTGTAGCTCATACAAAACAGCAGGATAAGATTTCAAAAGGCAATGCATGAGCTGATGCAGCTGCAAAGCAAGCAGCCTCAGACTCAGAAACTTTACTTTCAAATGAGGAATTACAACCCTCTGAGATTTTAGATTTAGACATGTTAAAAACAATGCAGATGCTTACTATGAAAGCAGAGAAACAAAAATGGGTAAAACGAGGTGCAATTCTTGAGAATGGACTGTACATTTCCAAAGAAGGAAAACCGATATTGCCGTCTAATTTATTTAGATATGCAGCTTTGTTGAGCCATGGGCAATGCCATGTCTCAACAGGGGAGATGGTACAGTTAGTAAACCGAATATTCCAAACATACTGATACACAAACTACACAAAAAAATTTTGTGCAACTTGTTATATTTGTAACAAGCACCATGCACAAGGAGCATTTAAAACCAAGCAAGGAAGTTTTCCTATACCACCATACCCGTTCCATACTATTTGTATGGATTTCATAGAATTGAATAAATGTGAAGGGAAAAAGTTTTGTTCAGTTATTGTAGACATGTTTTCTAAATGGGTAGAAGCTTTTCCAACCAAAAACCCGGATGCAGCAACAGTGGCGAAAGCCTTGATAAAAGAAGTAATCCCTAGATTTAGCATTCCGGAAAGGATTTATAGTGACAATGGCACACATTTTGTAAACCAGATAATCCACCAACTTGGTAGATTTTTTGATATCTCCTTAAAGAACCATTGTGCCTACCACCCACAGTCAGCAGGACTGGTGGAAAGGTACAATGGTACCCTATAAAGCAAACTTAGGAAGCTAGTAGAGGAGACCCAAAAGAATTGGATATACTGTCTGCCTTTAGCACTGCTGAGTATGAGAACAGTTCCAAATGTAAAGGGTTTGACTCCCTTTGAAATGGTTTTTGGGAGAGCATATTATGTGCCACAGTGGAAAGCTCTCATGCCTGCAGAGCAAGAGGCTGACAGTTCATTAGCTAGTTATATGAGGAAACTGTTAACAAATAAATCTGTTTTGCAGTTTAACTCTTTCAGTTAAGGAACAGACCAGACCGGTGGAAGCAGTCTTGGCCCCAGGATCGTGGGTTTGGCTGAAAGTGACGAAAAGGAAGAATTGGGTGAGTCCAAAGTGGGAGGGACCGTACCAGGTTCTGTTGGCAATGCCTACTGCAGTCAGAGTGGCCGAGAGGACGTCCTGGGTTCATTTGACACATTGTAAACCGGTAAAGAACTTTCAACTTGATAAAAACTTTGTGACTGATATACAACCAGACCGAGATGGCCAAAAACAAAGCGAATAGAAATTTAGATCAACCCCAGAGATGTTGCATAATCATTTTGTTGAGTGTACATTTATTGACTGTAATTGTGACAATTTTCCTCTTGTTGTGGTTTATCCTTCACACAACCACACAAGTGAAAGTGGGAAGGCGTGATGAAACATCTATAGACTGGCATCCAAATTTTAACACATACCTAGCCATGAAACGTGTATATGCAGAGACTATGAACATTTCAAATTGCTGGGTTTGTACAGCCATACCAACAGCATATGGAGGACTGATAATGTCCGCTGTCCCTTTGGGGATAAATGAGACTTGGGAGAATTTACTTTTCGATACAGGAACTGTGAGATCACAGGACAAAATAGCTTTATTTTTACCTGTCACACAAAAAGGAGTTGTATGTTTCTATAAAAATGACACCCTCCCGGTGGGCTGGAGCAATTGTAATATAACCATATCTTACCGATGTTATATTAAGAATGGTAATGGCAATACGTTTTGCAATACTAATTATGACTTGTAATTGAACTCATTGAAAACAACTATGAATGACATTCGCAAAAATCCAGTTTTGTTTAAACAACTGTCAGTTATAGATCAGAAAATGTTTCATGCAGGGCTGATGCGTATTAGTACTAAAGTAGAAAACTGTTATTTTATTTGTGGGGAAAAAGGCATATAAATGGTTACCTGAGAATTGGTCCGGCAGTTGTTTTTTGGGTTATTTGGTTCTGGCAATAAGACATACTGCAGAATTACCTTTGGGTAAGATACGAAACGTGGGAGAAGCAGCCCGAAAGCCCGAAGGTCCAGTTAAAAAACCTGTGAATCCAGTTGGAAAAATCGAAGCTGGCTGGAAAGACCACAATTCAGTAAAAGACAAAAGCGAATTGACTCATATGGACTTGAGTGACAGTGTTATATCCTGGGCAGGAATATTCCCAGCCTATGGAGCAGTCAAATCGATCTGGGAGCTGAGGAAGTTGTCGAAACTTCTGGAAGTAATGAGTAATGCAACTTTTTCCGTCCTAGAACTGGTGACTGATGAACTGAATGCAATGAGAACTGTTGTGCTACAAAATCGAATTACTCTTGACTTCACCCTAGCAGCAAGAGGTGGTACGTGCGCGCTTATCAAAGAAGAATGCTGAGCTTATATTCCTGACAATCGTCATGAGATCAATAACCACCTAGAGGTAATTCAGCAAGTATCAACCATGACTGAACCAGACCCAAACCCACCGACGGACTTTTTCCAGAATCTGTTTGGGGGGTGGGGTTCCATCCTAATGAATATTCTGATTGCCATTTGTGTGGGTATACTCCTAATAGGAGCATGTGTTTGCTGTGGAATTCCCTGCATAAAAAGATTAATCAAAGATTTTATTGATGTATCTGTTACTGAAACTTTGTACCAAGATATTGAGATTGAAAGATTGATCTCAGATGACATTTTTTCTGAAGTATAGATTGAATGACTCACCTAGCTGAAAATCCTAAGTGGAAAAGGCTAGGAGATGAAATGACACTATGCATACTTCAAAATAGAATAAAAAGTATTAATAGGGAGGAAAATGTTAGAAAAATGTGTATTTGAATATATGAGAAATGCTAGTTTAAAAGCAAAGTAGTATATAATGCATTTTTTTCTATTAATCATATAACAGTACAGATTAATTCATGTATAAATGTAAGTAGTTTTGAAACTGCAGTGTGGCTTGAAGCAAAGCTGATCCTTGACCCTGGCAGAATGCTAGCTTAGCAAGTTTTAATGTTTATGCTTTTCACAAGTGATTATCTACTGGGTCAGGAAATTAAATGTGTGAAATAATGAAATCTTCTGCTCTTTCCTGTTGGAATGATTTGGCCTTGTATATGTGTTACTGAGATAGCACGCAGCTGTGTGCTAACAGAGAAAAAAGGCATGTATTAAAAGACTGAAGCTGCTATTGTATTCGAACCGATATGAAACCTTGAAGTAGTAACTTTACAGAAAGACATTATGTCTGACCAGCTGGATAGCAAGGCCGTATTGTATCTAGAGGAAACGTTTTTTTTTAAATATACAGCGTCAACAGTTTTATGAATAGAGGACTGTAAGCTTAAGTGATGTAGATGCCCTGTGACATATCACGTCAGTAAGGTGGGCATAGCTTAAATGTTGAACCTATATAAAATTGTGTGCTTCCTGTTTCATGTCAGACAAAATTCTGTACATGTACGTTTTTTGCCTCCTGGTGTACACTAGTAAACGTTTTAACCTGAACCTCCTGTGTATTGAAATTTTATTTTATTTAACAGTATCCCAAAGCTAAGTTTGGGTGGCTGGTCTATAGAGAGTTAGGATTGGCTGAGAGGCTCTGCAGAACTGCAGTGGCAAATCCTGCTCTGGATTTAGAGTAAAGAGGCAGGTGGTAATGCTTGGTGAAGGTGTGCACTGAACTCCAAGTTGCAGCCTCCAAAATTTTCTTGGTAGGTACTCCTCTGAGAAAGGCTGCTGAAGTGGCTGTTGCCCTGGTGGAATGAGGCCTAATGTTATTAGGGACTGATTTTCCATGCTGTGTGTAGCAGTACTGAATACAGTGTGTCCTATCCATTTGGATATAGTCTGCTTTGAGATAGCCTTGCCTTGTGATCCTGCAGCATATGCTACAAACAGTTGATCAGTTTTCTTGAAAGCTTTTGTTTTGTCCAAGTAGAAGTGTAGCTGCCTGTGTATGTCCAAAGAATGCAGAAGTTTCTCCCCTTTATTTTGGGGGTTTGGATAAAAAGTAGGCAAATTGATGGTTTGGTTAATTGCCACACTAGATACCACCTTTGGCATGAAGGTAGGGTTTGTCCTTAAGATACCCTATCCTGATGAAAAATTATAAAAGGTTCCACTGCCATTAATGCATGTAGCTCTGAGACTCTTCGTGCTGAAGTTACTGCCAGGAGCAGAGCTGTTTTCCATGATAAAAATTTTAGATCGACTGTATTGGCTGGCTCAAAAGGTGGTAGAGTCAATTTTTCCAAAACGAAATTGAGGTCCCAAGTTGGTGTTGGTGCTCTCCTGGGCGGTCTTATGTTTTTGGCACCTCTGAGGTACTGCTTTAGCAAGGGATGAGAGAATAAAGGAGGATCCGTGTTGTAATGCGCAGAAATGGCAGAGGCGTGAATCTTAATTGATGAAAAGGATAGGCCTCTGTCCAGCATCTCAGTTAATTATTGTAAAATCTGAGGAATGTTTGGAACAAGAGGGTCCAGGCTGCGTGCCTGGGTCCAGGCACAGAATCTCTTCCATTTTTCTGAGTAAGCTTTCCTGGTGCTAGGCCTCCTGGCCTCCAAAATGACATCCATAACAGCTTTAGAGAGAGGTGTTGCCTGTTTGACTAGAGTTTATCTGCCATGCAGCCAGGTTTAGGGTTTTCAGTTGACCGTGCAGAATCGGATTGTTTTGTTGAGTCAGAAGGTGTGGAATTTGGGGCAAAATCCATGGTGGGCCCTGAGCCAAGTTCCTTAAGATAAGGTACCAGTGCTGGCGTGGCCAGTCTGGAGCAATCAGGATCATCTGTGTTTTTTCTTGTCTGGCTTTTAGGAGTACCTCTGAAAGGAGAGGCAGTGGTGGGAAGGCATAGACTTTTAGGTTTTTCCAGCTGAACAGAAGAGCATCCACTTTCCATGCTTGTTTGTGATAAGTCCTTGTGCAGAATTTTTGTAGTTGGCAATTCAGAGGGGAAGCAAAAAGATCTATGTCTGGGCATCCCCATTTTTGTGTTATCATGCTGAAGATTTGTGGATTAAATTTCCATTCGTGAGGATCCATGATATTTCTGCTTAGGTCGTCTGCCAGAGTATTTTTCTTTCCTAGCAGAAATTGTGCTTGCAGGTGAACTTGGTACGTTAGAGCCATGTTCCACAAGGTCATGGCTTGCCTGCATAGGGGATAAGAATGTGTGCCCCCTTGTTTGTTTATGTACCACATTACTGTGGTGTTGTCTGTCTTTAGTAATAGTTGTCCTGGATGTAGAAGGTCCTTGAAAGCTGTTAGGGCATTTTGAACAGCCGACATCTCTTTTTGATTGATGTGAAGATGCATCTGGTCTGTGGTCCACTTGCCATGAATGCATGTTCCTGCAATGTGTGTTCCCCAGGCATAATCCAAAGTATCTGTTGTTAGAGTTTGCCTGGCTGTGGGTTAGGTAAAAGGCTGACCCTTGTTTAGGTGACATGCCTGTGCCCACCATCGAAACTCCTGTTGTAGGCAGGGAATTATTGCAATTACTGCTTCTAGACTGTGAGAATGTTGAGTCCAAACACTTTTTAGGTACCACTGTAATTTCCTCATATGCAGTCTGGCATATGGTATTAGTAGTATGCAAGATGCCATGAATCCCAGGGCCTGCAGAATTTTTCTTGCAGGGAGATGGGACGTTTTTGCCAGTAGTTGAAAAAATTGAGTTAGTTGCACTTGTTTGTCTGGCGTGAGGTAAGCCATCTGGGCCGTTGTATTTAATCTGGCACCCAGGAATGTAATTTGTTGTGAGGGCACTATTTTTGACTTCTTTTTGTTTACTGTGTACCCTAGAGAAATTAGCAACTTTTTCACAAACGCCAGATGCTGTAGAAGAATGTCCTTCGCCTCTGCTTGAATGAGGCAATCATCCAGATATGGATATATTTGAATTCCTTTTTGTCTGCAAAATGCAATTACTGGTGCCAGGCACTTTGTGAAGACCCTGGGCACAGTAGATAAGCCAAAGGGCAGTGCAGAGAATTGGTAGTGCATTGTACCAGCTTTGAATCGGAGGTATCTTCTGCAATTTTGTCTGATAGGGACATGCAGGTATGCCTCTTTGAGGTCCAGAGTAACAAGCCAAGCCTTCTTGCCCAGCATGGGTAGAAGCTGCTGTAATGTCAACATTTTGAATTTCGGAATATCCAGGTAAGTATTTAGAACTGAAAGGTCCAGTATAGGCGTCCAGGCTTTGTCCTTTCCGGGGACCAGGAATAGTCTTGAGTAAAATCCTTGTCCTTGTTCCTGTTGTGGTACTTCTTGTATAGCTGTCATGTCCATGAGGGCTGAAATTTGGTTTTGTGCCTCTGCCCATTAATTTTGTGGCAGGTCTGGTATCCCTTTTTGCTTTGGTAAAGTATGGAAGTGGAATCTGTAACCTTGAGACACAATATTCAGGACCCATTTGTCTTGGGTTATTGTTTGCCAGTTTTGAGAAAAAAAGTGCTAGTTTTCCCCCAAGGGGGCTTCTAGAAGGGACGTGCTTGGCGTACGCAAAGGAAAGTCATTGTGACTGTTTCCTGTAAGGTTGAGACTTGTCCTCACCTCCTTTTGGGGTTGAGGTGCCCCACTCTCATTGTCTGTTTGAGCCTTGGGGTTGAGATCTGCCTCTCTGTGGCCTGTCTGACACTGGAAAGGACCATTTATTAGTTGGCCAATTTCTGCTAAACCAAAGTGGCTGTACCTGTAAGAAATCCTTGACTGTTTGCATAGATTTAGCTTTATCCTCCATTTTCTTTAACACCTCTTCTGCCTTAACACCAAACAAGGTATCATGTTGTAAAGGAGCATCCAATAACTTTGCCTTAACATGTTCTGGCAAACTCTGTTCTTTTAACCAAGCATGTCTTTGAATAACAGAACCTGTAACTGCGGCTCTACAAGAGGCCTCTAAAGAATCAAAACCACATTGCAGAGAATGTTTTCCCACCTGTTCAACTGCATGCAATAAATCCTGCATTTCTTTACAATCAGGAACTTCTGAGCTAGCAAGCATTTTCTGTTTTAACTGAGCCATTAAATATTGTTGATACTTAAGCATGTGAAACTGGCAATTTAAAGCTCTTACTGCTAAAGTTACAGACGTGTATACTTTCTTCCCCCATCTATCCAAAGCTCCTAAATCTCTGTCAGAGGGTACTGGATTTTTTGCAATGGAAGCCTTAACCCCTTTTGGACCATGGGAAATAGTTTCTGGATCAGCAGAAGGGTTTTTGTAAAGAAATTGTGAGAGTTAGGGACTCTACAATACCTATCTGGCTTGGCTGGAGCAGGGGGCAAAGAGTCCGGAGATAAGTTGGATTCAGAGAATACATCACCCACAATGTCTAGCACAGGCGGAATAGCCAGGGGCCTGTGCTGAAGCAATAAGAGGAAATCCATGAGCCTTTTCTTGGATTCTGAGTATTCCTGACTTTCCCAATGGAAATGTTCCCTTATGGGGTGTAAAGTTTCCCCAAAAGAGTAATCCTCAGGAGGAGAGGCTGAAGGGATAGATTCCCCAGCATCAGAGTCCTCATAGGTGGGTAAAGAATATCCCTGGTCTGAAGAGGAATCAGAGGAAATGGAAACCTGATCAGAGGAGTCATAGTCTGTATCCTGCCTAGGCCTTTTCTCAGGAGGGGGATGGGAACCCTTGATAAGAGTAATGAGGTCTTCAGCCATTTTAAGCATCTGTTTCTTAGGCATGGAGGACTGTCCAGGAGAATGCTGTACTTGTTTCTTAGTCTTTAAAGGTACTTTTGTCTTAGCTGTTGTTTTAATGGTAAGTTGTGAAGGTCTGAAAACACCTTCAGAAGCCGGTGCCTGCTCAGCGGCTCCGGACCCATTTAAGGATTAGTTTCCATAGGCCCAATACCTTGAGTTTCCAGAGGCCTAGCTGTCTCCATGTGGGAGTCGGAGGCGGCCTGTGGCTCTGAGGTAGCGGATGTCAGGGGCTGCGAAAGCGCCTCACTGAGAACCGCCAACTGGCCTAGAAGAGGTTTCGTCGTCAGGTTTGGGCCTCGGATGCCAGTCTTTATCCTTGTATTTGCGTTTTTTTCAGAATTGCTGTCATTGGTTGATCCGACGGCATAGTATAATTGAACCTTTGGCCAAAGTAGTGCAAAGCAAAATCAAAACACCTTTTTATAGTGCATTTGTTAAATCTAGCACAAAACCGACAACTAGTGACATCGTGATCAGGGCCTAGGCATGGAGCACTGTAAGAGTGGAAGTCCTTATGAGGTATTTGCTTCCCACAAGAAATACAATTATTAACTTTTTCTGACATCGGTCTGAGGCAAGAAAAAAGTTTCCCCAACGGGGCCCTTAGCTTTATTGAAGACTTCGGATCTGAAATTCAACTTTGAAAATCTCAGGAGTCGGCCGACCGGCACTTGCGAACTGCTTCTCCTTCAGGCACCGCGCAGTAAGAAAGACTGAAGAAAATGGCGTCAGATGCATATTATATACCCCTGGCGCACTTATGTCAGGGAAGAAGCGACAGCAACCAACGCCGGACCAAGACTTTGGAACTCTGGCCAACTGCGGGACTGCCTGATGGCAGGATAACCCAAGTGTCATGACTGCAGCAGTGTAACACGATGAACATCTTCCTGCTATCCAAAACCATAATAAAAAAGAGACAGGGGAATCCTACTATTGCACCAGCACCACCATGACAGCAGAGGGATTTTTGATGACCCACCCTTAATTCTCATTTCATGCAATGAAATCAGTGTGGTTTTCACATGTTTCAATACTCATACCGTCTGCTGTGGGTGAATAATCTGGCATTGCTCCCTATTACTTTGTCTGTGTTAGACAGACCCCCTGGTCTTCACCAGTGGATAATAGATATGAATACAGAAACAAAAACAGCCACTTGATTCTCTCCTTAACTTGCTTACAGCACCTTATGTCATCATCTTAACAGATATCTCCCCCCAATTTTAGCCTTACTACTATTTTTGTACAGTCCACATCTCATACACACGTAACAAAGCAAGCCAAATGGTGGATTCATTTGATCCCTGCGGCAAAACATGATTTAAAATTTTAACCCCCTCAAGTGACCTCCAAAAGATATGCTGAGACTCTTGTGAGGCCCTTTCCCTTCTGTTTCAAGATCCTCTTCATACTCAAAATTATTCTGTAGGCGCTTCTTTTTTACATCCAGATCATTCACACAAGCAAATCTTAAACGGATGAAAACCACAAACTATAATTTTGCTGTACTTGCTTGAAAAAGTCAGTACCATGAGTTATGAATGGCACAATAAATGACAACCTTTTATAGTAAACTTGTATAACATTTAATGGTAGTAAAAGACTGCTAAAATTTTTCTCAAAAATATCTTCCATAAAATGAGTAATTTATTCACAGCAGAGCTGGATAACCATACCTAATTAAATAACTAATGATATGACAGACAAAATGACAAATAATTACCCCAACAAATTACTGTAAGCTAAACAGCTCAACAGTTAATGACTCATACACATTTCTTATTCACCTCAGGTAACACAATAATTTCTAACTTGCAGGTACAAACAATGTAAATTTTGAGAACTTTATAATCAAGTGTGCTGAACAAGTACTGCATATCATTTGCCTACACCAACAGTAAAGTTAGTCTTCCCAAGTGGCCTATAGTGAAAAAAAATGAAGTCTGTTGCACCACAACATGTTCTATAGTATACATCCAAACTGCACATGCTGTTCCGCCTTTGCAGAAGGAACTACAACTCCAATAACAAATCTACACTTAACAAAGCCAAGCCGTTTCAGACTAAATTTTTGATAAATACTTAAATCATAACCATGTACAAATTTGCAGGATGAACCCAATAAAAGTAGAAATAAAAAATTTAACTAAAGATACATTGACCACATTTCAACTGATAACTGATGGCTTCATACCAATCTATCTAGACAATGAAATGCAGAGAGTCTGGTTAACAAGTCTTTTGCCCTTAAAATTATTATGAATGAAAAAAATACAAGATAGAAGTTGACATTAACTTGATATTCTGAAGTAGCTAAAGAATCTACTAGAAATACAAAGGAGAGATGCATTTTATAAGCTGTTTAACACATTTACCACATCAGCTTCCAGCATATTAATTACAAGTTTTTAACAAGTAAAGATTCACACAGCTATTTAGATATCGGATTTTTTCAATAGTGACATTCGATGTTTTAATATAACTCTGTCAGGAATGTAATCACAATACCTCATTCTAAATGTCTACTGTTTACAGTATAAGAAACTCTCATCTCAGACATGGTAAAGGCTAACATAGTGGAAATGTTAAATAACAAATTAACTTCTTACCTATTTGACATCAAAAAATAAACAACAAGGGTTATAAATGCCACCATATACTAGGTTCATGAAATGCACTACTTGTCACTATAATTCATGGACATTTGAGTTTCGAAGTTATACAACTTTATTGCAGTACACATTTGGTATCAGGACTGGCAACTACAACCTTCTCATTAGACAGTGGTTTGGATCTTCACTCTTACTTCAACAATAACAGAAGACCATAGATTTTATCTTGTGTAGCAATATATATATATATATATATATATATATATATATATATATATATATATATATAGATACACACAGAAGAACGTAAATAAATTGGCACTGTATGGGCATCAAAATGCACATGCTCCAAGATATTAACTTGGAGCATGCATACAAACCAAAAAAGGTGCTTTTATAGTGTGTGTGTGTGGGGGGGGGGGTCCCTACACCTCCCATGTGAATGGCTATCTCCTTGCATCTCTGCTGCTTATATGTATCAATTAAAAGATCACAACACAAGAAAGGTAAAAAGCATATTCCCATACCCCAATATCACAGCAATCTCGTGCCAGTGTTTATTAGCTGACCTGTTAACCAAATAGTACAGGCAGAAAAGCTGTTGACCAAAGAAACAGTCAAGCTCAATTGCAAGAGCCCCCCCCCCCCCACATACAAGTACAGATATATGTGCCTCACGTGTTAGACATTACAGGTAATGTAAACTGCAACAGTATACATGTATTACACTTCTATCTAGCACTAGATTCATGCCCCTGCTCTCACTGTGAGAACACTTAACCCTTCAAACATTCTCAGGACTGCCCAAATCAACTTTTTTGAGAACTTGTCATATGCTTTCTTCAAGTTTAGGAATGCCTGGTTGGACTCTTTCCTCATTTCTAGCTTCTTCTCAACTCTCTCTCTCACTGCAAACTTCAGGTTGGTTGTGCTGCATCTTGATCTGAATCCAAACTGCTCATCTCCCACCACACATTCTACTGCTTTTTGCATATCTGTTCACCTTCTCCACACTTTCATGCAGTGTGACAGGAGTTTGCTGCATCAATAGTGTCCTATAGTCTCCTAATGTGCTGTTTTGAGATGCTGTCATTCTTTAACTCCACCGTTTCCTCCTAGAGCCCTGAACATTTTCTTTGAACAGTTGTCTTACACCAGTCAAGCTTCTAGGTCTTCAACCTAGTCTCTGATGACCTTAAAGCTTTCTATGACCACTGATTGTAGCAGATTGTGGTCACCAGTGGTTTATGCTATGGACTGTTTCATGAGGGAAAACTTTGCAATCTTTGTTGCTATCCCATTGACTCTTCCTTACTAGGAAGAAGAGGAGGTCTACCTGAGTTGCATGTTGGCCACTCTTTTATGTAATCTTAAGACAGTTTCAGTTGTGGAACCATGTGTTGGCCACCATTAAACCATTTGCCAGACAGAAGTCAAGAAAGGACTGTCCTTTTTTATTCCTGCTATCTCGCCCATGTAGACCTAAGCAGTCCTCAATCAGTTCAAATATAAGCATTATCAACACCAACACAGGTAGCCCTGCTTTATCTAGTAGGTCCTGCAACTGCTGTCTGGATGCACTCTTTTCCTCATTAGCACAGCCCTGCTGTAGGGCATAAGCAGAGATTAAGACTACTGCCCTATCTTTACACTGGAGTCCAATTACAATGAGTCTATCATTAAATCTGATGATATCCCGAAGACACTCTCTCACCACAATTCCTACACCATTTCTAGTCTATCCTCCCCTGAGTAGTAGACTCGATTATGGGCTGCATGGCTTTGCTGCTCTGCTCTTCCACCTTATCTCCTGGCTAAACAGGATGTACAGCCTCCTCCATACCATTCTGTCACCTAATTCCAAGCTGGGTCCTGTCAGTAGACCTATACTGGGTGTATCACCTCTTACTTCAGGTTTGGCAGGTTGATTATTTTATGTCCAGCTTTCCTTCAGCAGAGGTGTTCCAGGTAATTCAAGCTAAGTAACTGAACACACCTGGCCAGCCAGTACCTTACTGACTCAGGGCTGCTGTGCTGTATGGTGGGCACATACTGTCCATTAGAGGCACAAAGATCCCTCTTTACTATTACCATGAGCTCCTGGCATAGGTCGAAGTAGGATAGGTCCTCAACCCACTTATTATTGATAAATACTCAGTTTTAGCAACATTAATCAACATGACCTCATCATCTAGATCCAATTTTTACACTATTAAGTCACTAGCACGTTGTGCAGTCTGCCATCTGTGTTCTCCTGTTTAGAGGATACCATTCACTCCAACTGAAGCCTAAAGCAGTTGGTCTACACAACTCTTCCTCTGATATGCATCACCTAAAGTCTGTAATGATGCCCAACACTGCATTCAATTTTGTGTGAGTGTGAGGTTGAAACACCCAGAATATTTTTGGTAGGAGGTTGAAAAGTCACAGAGAGAACATGGAAACTCTATACAGGCTTTGGTCGGAGGTACCTTTTTCATGGAAAGCAAAGACCTTAACCATTACAGCAACTATACTATGTTAGCACTCCATTCAGTAACAGTTTCACTGTTCTGTACTTACCTAGTATTGGGATAACCCTTACCTTCCCCCATGATGCTGAGTCACATGACACAAGTAATAAAAATGAGTCAACGAATGGGTGACATCAGTCCTTTCTTATTACTTTCAAAACATACCGTGCAGGATTTGAATTCTTGCTGCTAAATATTTGACCGCCAGGCATACTTCAACAAAAATTGCATAGATTACATACCTTTTTCACAGAGTAATCTCAACTTAATGTAGAATGAGCAACATAGTTACAAACCAGATGACAAATAACAAGTGGTCAATATGTATATACACATCATCACATATAACATAAAGGCATATAACAGAACATTCTTCAAATCAAAATGTGAAACTACCACATTCTAGTACACGTACAGGATTTCTGCATGGAAAAAGATGAAGATTATATTTACTATACAAATACTATACTATAATGCTAATTATTACATTTCACTACTTGTAGGACATCCCAAAAATGTGCAACAGTCAGGGAATAGTCACTGACCTGTATGAAAGTTTTTGGAACATACAACCCAGACATCAAAAGTAAAGCATAAATCTGATGTCACATTTTTAAGGCAGTAGGCTTTATTTTTCTGTTTACTGTAATAAAAGGTGATCACAACAAATAATGAAGGAACTAAATTCTTACACACAAGGCAGAGCTTAAAGCCTAAAAAAAACATGCAAAAAGCTCTCTATGAACTTATTTGACAGCTGAACCACCTGTGAACACAGTGACTAATGCATTATAACAAATTGTAAGTTTAAACTACCCCTACTTATCTTCTGTGCCTTGTCAAAAAATTCCTTTTTTCCATCAAATGGGCTCTAGTCATCTTTCTGTTAAGCAGAAAAATATAGAAGAAAGCATGCTATAAGTTCCGATCAGCAATGTTGGAATATACATTGCCAGAAGACATGCACAACCTCTCAGACTTCACTGTTAATGTTGTTCTTCCTGAACAGTAAATGATAATGCAAAAGCACACCTGCTGTTCACCTCTGGTAATCACAACTCAGTGTTACGCTGCAGCAGATGCATTAAATATAGCACAGCCCATACACTACTGCTACTGAAAAGAAGAAAAAAACTCAAGTGTTCTTTCCTAGATTTTAGTAGGTCATTTACAAGTGCTCAGAATGAAGTCAGAAAAAGCAATTAACACACAGACGCAAGAAAATGTCAACAAGAACACGAAAAAAAGAAAGAGAAACTTTCCGATTCATCATTGTTTTAGTGTCACAGTACATTCTATAATTCACTACACAAATAGCAGCTGAAGTGTGATACTGTAGCAGCTCTATTTCTCTGTACTACAGTTTCTTCTGCAGTAGCTACGACCAGTCTAGTTGCAGGCTTATTACCACAGTGATGACAGAAGTAAATATTCAACAAAGTAGCAGTTGCATACACACCCCTTCAGGAATATCAATCCATATTATTAATAACATCAACTAAGTTATAAACAGCAGGATATGATGCCATCTGCAGGCTCATTATTAAACTCAATATTGTCTCAAAATGCTGGGATTTGAAATGTATTACATGCCACTGTGCCAGCTCAAACTTGTAGTAATAAATATTTATTTTTTTAATAGTATACAACATGGTGTTTGATTAGCTATGCTAATCATTACTTTTTAAAAGAAGAAACACAACATAAATTAAACAGGTCAACAATTTTGTATGTTTTCCAAGACTTAGTCCAGTCCAAACCAAACAAAATCCAGCTGTCTTTAAACTTAAACATGGGGAAATGTCACCCTGTTTGTACAATGGTGTCAGTGGGCACTGGAGCAAGAAGTGAGGGAGAATGGGAGTGATCAGCATTTAGCATGCCCATTCTTAGGGGGGGGGGCAGCTTGGTTTGCACATGGATCGCATCTAGTGGGAGCTCTGGGTGGTGTAGACCACAAAGTTAAGGCCAGAGGGATGTGCTACAACAGACAGTCAGGGACAATCATGTGGGGAAGCTCACCTGCTCTTCCACCTCAAATACTGCCAACACAAGCATCCCGCAGAAGCTCCAAGGGATAGGAGGAGAGACTCTCATGTCTCCCTGGATGATGGCTTATTATCAGAGCTTACCTCACAGGTGTACAAGTAGGTCAGCGATGGCTTTCACCCCTAGGAGAAATGAATGGACTAAAGTGTCCGACAGTCAGAAGGTAGAGGGGAGTAAACATGTGAAAAGGTCATATTTTGCTAAACAATATCTACAGTCTAAGAAACACATACAAGTCTATTATTTTTAGTACTATGGAAAAAATATAAAACCCACAATTAAAATGAATGCAAACTCACAGACAGAAATTTGCTTTTCAGTTTTCTCGTGCAGTCCTCAAGTATAGTTCTAAACATTTTTTATAAATCCTGTGAGGGTCTTAATACAGAAACAAACAGTCAGCAAAAGTAACTTCTGTATTCAAGAACTGTGTCTTAGTTTGCTGAAATAACACACAGAGTGATCCAAGGAGCATAAATACATAACATACCCTTCCCCTAACACTAACATCCAGGCCTGTGCCCTCTGTAGTTTTTGATGTGCTGAATATCCACTATTCACTGTTGCAATGTAGAAATGTTTTAATGTCAGAACTACAGTCCAAAAGTTGAATTATCACCCCCACTTTAATTCCGTGTTCAACAGTTTTCAGATATATTCAGTTCAAAATTTAAAAAATTAAAAAACACCTTTGGATTCCTTAGTAATGCTGCTGGCAAACACACTTCTCCGTCACATCCCTTCTAGCAAGTCTGTTCTAGCAAATATATTAAAAAGACTTCAGCCTTTATTTGTACAATAGGTAACCAAGAACCACTTTCATTTTGCTTGTCTCTGGTATGCCTTTTCCACCCTACTCTTACTCCTGCGGGGTACGTTCCCTGTGAAGAGACACAGTTTGTGCAAAACACTTAGCTTTGTTCTGTTTCTGATGCCTTTGCATATAAAAACACCTCATAATACTTAACTTCTGATGCTAAACATCAAGCCAGTTTTCACTGGTACTTGTTCCCCTAGAACAAAAAAAAAAAAAAAAAAACAGCTGCAAAATCCATTGACTGCAATGAAAAAACAGTATATAATACATATTTTTTGTAAGTGGCCCCTAACTCTTGCATCTTTAACGATACTGCCTCCAAGATCACACAATACAGAAAGTTCAGAGAAACCTTCTTACTACCACCAGTCTTATGTTCAGTAGTGACAAACCACAGGAACTGATGAAGAAAACTCAAGGATTCCCATTTCACCAAAACTTAATTTATAAACAATTTGCAGGACTCTAGCTCAGTTAATCATTCTTGTCTCTCTATTAAATCCAGCCCCTTCCTGCACTGAAACATAATGGACTGAAAGTAAGGTAACAGTCTACTTCTTCAGGTGTACAGGTGAAGGTAAAAGAAAAAAAAAAAGAAAAAAAGGCAAATGCATGAAAACATTCAATGTTATAGTCTGAGGTACAGAAAGTAAGAAATACAAGTTCTGTGATTATTTCTGCTTACTCTGATGATTTATATTTTATAATTTCTTTTCGGTCTCTGGGTATTACTTTACTGCTGTTTAGAGCTAAACATTAAATATAGTTTATCTTATTTCTCCACTGTTTTCCCTTTTTTAACTGTTTGTGCTTTCTATGCTTCAGTTGATATTTATTTATGCTGTCTCTTGTATTACTTCTGGATATTTATGGGTTACTGCTGGGTAGGACAAAAAAAGTTCTGAAAGTTTTTTTTTTTTTTACCTATGCTGTACAAATTGTTATTATGGTGCTATGCAAAAAAAAAAAAAAAAAAAGTACATTTTTCCCCTTGAATAGGGCTGTAGTAATTTGCTAGATGTGCTAACTATTACAGTCTAAATTAAATTCTGTTTAACCTGTAACCTTTCCCTTGGAGTAGATTGCCACATATGATACACAACAGTACCTCTGAAGACTAGCACAAGTGACTTAATGAGTTATCACAAGAATAACACACTTGTGATGAAATTCTTGCACAAGTCTCAGGATACAGCTGATTTGAAAACAGCTGTGTTGTAATGGTGCAATGATCTTAATTACAACAGGACAGCCTAATGGTGTGCAGTTCAGACTGTGTAGCACAGATGAAAGGATGCCCAAGATACTGAAGAAGTGCCTAGATGCATGAATGACATCATCCCTGCAAACCTATGCACCAACAAAGTTCTACAGATGTAGAGAGGCTAGGGTCACAACGCCTTACTCACCACCATAACATTATGGCGTACAGTCAGTTCAGGCCTATGCAGCCCTACACACACACACACACACACACACACACACACACACACACACACACACACACACACACACACACACACACATCACTACCAAATAAAATGCAGCACAGAGGAATACTCACTTGCATCCAATGATACACTGGACTTCATACTGCAGATCTGTGCAGGTCACCTTTGCTAACTTATGTTACACAGTAGTATTTATGACTGAAAATTCAAAAAACATTATGTCCCAATGTCAGTTCTACTGAATGGCAAAAACTAGTACAAGGGACTTAAATCATTTTACTCTGAGAAACACCCTTTTTCTAATCCAGCTGTGTGTGTGTGTGTGTGTGTGTGTGTGTGTATGTGTACGCACGCACTAGTACGTGCCCAAGTTCTTGCACATTTTTGTGTTATTAATTAAAGTTTGGGGTTTACTTTGAAATGTGGAATCAAAGAAGTACAAAGAAACAAAAAAAAATGTAGTGATCAAAGTAAACATAAAACATATCATTTTTCTTCAAGCATATTATTGGTATGAGTCCATCAAATGCCATCAATTTTAGTCATAACTCAAACCCTTTATTTTAGATGAACACTTAAAAGTCACATTAATGGTTAGATTTGACTTAAGACCTATTTACCATTCAAACAATCTGAATAACCTTAACTCAGTCTCTTGGGTAATCACAGAGTTAACTCTAGTCCTTCCATTACCAGGAAAAGGACTAGACTCGCAGTTAGGAATACACTTGGTTATACTCGCGGTTAAGGATACACTAAGTCTTGAGCCTCACAGACACTATCTTTCTGATCCAACCTTTAGATTAAAGGTAATGCCAACCTGGATGCCCTTTGAAGTTCTGAGGACAGCAACTGTTACCCTTTAAAGTGCTGAACTGTAAAGTGTGAATCAGGGGAATACTTACAAAGTCCAAGTTACCACAACAGGTAAAACTACAACATATAGGTCTCCCAGTATATCCACAGCCTCCTCCGATCAGTCTTCAACAATAGTCTCCACTGCCGCCCTCAAATCTTTCAGTGAGAGGCAACTGATTCTGTCATTATGAGTTAAAGTCTTCCTTTTTACATCCAGCTTCCAACAGATGCTTAATATGTATTACTTGCTATAAACATTTTTATTACCATAATGTTTTGTGTAAATACATCTTGGTTGGATATTTCTGTAGTATACTGCACATAAGCAGTATTTTATATAAGAAAAAAGCCACTATGCCACAATGAGCCCCTTTCAGCACATAATCCCCAGTTCTATCTTGACTAGACCGACCAAACCAAAACCAGTGTAATGGTTGAGTCCAGTAGTGCAAGCAAAATCCTATACACAAAACCAAAACATGACTGGAACCATGTGTAGAGGAAAAAATATATTTTACAATCCAACAAGTACTTTCAAGTCAACCAAACACTATCAAGTAGTATAAATACACATATAAAACTTAGTGCATATGTATATGTATCCTAAAAAAAATCATGATCATGAGTAATGAAACAATTTCCTCATAAGTAATTTAGATTTAAAGAAAAATGCCCATTCAGACCAGGCATACTAGTTGCATTTAACGTAGTAATCCAATTGCATTCACAATTTCCTGTTATCGTCCTAATATTACCCCCTCTCAGACTTATACATACTTCCTGTAACATTATGAATCTGAAAGTGTGCTCATCTCCCATTAATGCAGTATGTTTAAATAAGGCATTCCTGGGATTCTGCTACCTAATGTTATATTGTTGTTGTTGTGTCTTTCAGCTTTTCCCAGTTACGTGCCGAGTTGCCAGCCCTGACGCACAATCTTCAATGAAGGTACGCCCATTCACGCATGTCTCCACACAGAAGATGCTCTAGCTGAGAATCGAACAGGACAATGACTTACTGTGAGGTGACAACGCTAATGTTATATTAATTTTCATAAATCCTACCTCTGAACTATTTAACAATCTTACCTACACAGAACAAATCACATCTATCACAAATTGCTTACTATGTATGTCAGATATAAAATATCGCAGTCATCATAATCAAAGGTATTGCATCAGTGAGTGGAGGGTCTACTTCTTTTAGTTGAAAACACATTTTGTTGAATTTCATTTCACTGAACTCACTTCACTGAAAGCTCAAATTACTGAAAACTCATTTCACTGAAATACTGGCACTGTGTAGAGTTGTGCAAGGCAACTAAAAGGTAAATGCAGTTTTTCCCACTGTAGTGCAATCCTGGAGTTAGTATATACAGTAATGGTGTTGTGGGGGGGGGGGGGGTACAGCCCCCCACCTAGTTTGTGTTTAAATTATATTTCACTGAACGTTTACAATGCTGAATTTCAAAGCTACATGTTAAACTACAGACATGCATACTTACAACACCAATGACTAGCTCAATTAAAGACAATTTAAACCCAAACTAGGTGGGGGGGATATGCCCCCTCACCCTCCAATGTGGGGAGCTGTGCCCCCAAACCCCCACTAACTATATATACTAACTCCAGAATTGCACTACATTAATTGCCTTACACAACTCTACACAGTGCCAGTATTTCAGTGAAATGAGTTTTCAGTAATTTGAGCTTTCAGTGAACTGAGTTAGGTGAAATGAAATTCAACGAAATGAGTTTTCAACAAAAAGAAGTAGACCTGTGAGTAGCTGTGTAAAATGATCTCAGCACAAGATATACTTACAATAATTGCAACTGTTGCATGGAAAACTCACGTTCTTCCTACTAACAACAGAAGTACAGTCACTACGATAACACAACTGCCATTTTAAGTTAAATTTATTTCTAAAAGCAAAAGAAGGTTGATATCCCAGTATACGAGCTATACTGAACATATTGTATAAAGTACTAGTAAAAATATTTAGAAACAATTCAGATCCCTTTTTCCTAGTAGAGATATGCCTGCCAATTACGTTTTAGAACAGAGGCAGCAGAAGCACTGTTAGTAATACTATGTAACCCTGCAACTCCTGACTCAAATCTTCAGACATAAAATCAATGACTTTCTAATGTGAAATGATTCTTTACAGAACAAGAACAGTTTGATCTTTGGATTGTGTCTTTCCTTAATACAAGTCACTTTGATTTAGTAAGGATTAGATACAGTTTTGTTTGGGAGGGATTGACAGTAATCTATGTTCATCTGTAGCCAGACAGATGGCTTGTCAACAGTCAAGCCATTTTCAGCTAAGAGGCCAGGAAACAGAATCAAACTAAGCAGGTGAAACCTGGTTCAATAAATTCAGAAGCGACAAATAAAATAACCAGCTAATACAGCACTATATGAGAAATAATAAAAATATATAACCGATGAGCTTTTTCACACCAAAGGTGCTTCATCAGATCTAAAACCAAACACACAATGCTTAAATACAGTTAAGAAGATTCAAAATCATGATTCTTCAACATTTGATTCATCGTCACATCATTAGGAAATACTGGCATATTTTGACTACTGATGCCAGATGCAGGGACTTCCTTGGTGAAACTCCATGCTTTTGTTATGGAAATAATAGTTCTATTAAGAAAGTACTTTACTATAAACCTGTATTTCTGTTAGGAAAGGGACACATCCATGCAGACTATGTACCATATGTAAATATGTTAAAAAGTATAGTTGTGTACACTTACCATAAATGTAGATGTTCGAGTGTATTCACTGTTGCAGTCATTACATTTGGGTTATCTGCTTGCAGGTAGCCCTCAGTCGGCCTGATTATCAAAGTCTTGGGTCCTGCGTTGGTTGCTGTCTCATCTTCCATGACGTCAGGTAGTCAGGGGTATAAAGCATGCAGCCGATGCCATTACATCAGTTTTTCTTGCCCCAGATGTCAGGTGGCCCCATAATGGGAAGCAATTAAATATAAGGTCACACATCCAACAAAAAGCAAATACACCAGAAAACTTAAGTATAGTAAACAAGAAGAGAGGTATAGCCAATAGAAGTCAGGGGGCTGGAGGGAGGGTAACCAGGACTGCAACAGTGAATACGCTCGAACATCTACATTTATGGTAAGTGTACACAACTGTACTATGCTCTTCATGTTTCACTGTTGCAGTCATTACATTTGGGTAGATTCCCAAAGTTAAGGAAAGGAGGAGGCAGTTATTGAGCATTATGACTAGCTATTAGGCCCTGCAAGACTGCAGTGTCCAGACCAGCTCTGGATTTAGAAAAAAATTGCCAAGTGGTAATGCTTAGTGAAGGTATGTACAGAACTCCAGGTAGCAGCTTCTAGGATGTCCCTAGTAGGAATAACTCTGAGAAAGGCTGTAGAAGTAGATGCAGCCCTGGTGGAATGGGGTCTTATCCCCTGTGGAGTAGGTTTTTCATGGTGCTTACAGCAGAAAAGAATGCAATGGCCTATCCACTTAAAAATGGTTTGCTTTAAAATGGCCTTCCCCTCTGCCCCTGCAGCAAAGGCAACTAGTAGCTGTTCAGATTTCCTCAGAGGCTTGGTCCTGTCCAAGTAAAATCTAAGTTGTCTGTGCATGTCCAAGGAGTGTAGTATTCATTTCTCTTTGTTCTGTGGATTAGAAAAGAAGGTTGGCAAATGAATGGACTGATTAAGGGCCACACTGGATACCACCTTGGGCTTAAAGGAAGGATTGGTCCTGAAGGACACCCTGTCCACATGAAAGATGATGAAAGGCTCCACTGCCATGACGGCCTGTAATTCAGACACCCTTCTTGCTGAAGTGATGGCTAGAAGGAAGGCTGTTTTCCAAGAAAGGAATTTCAACTCTGCAGTTGCAGCTGGCTAAAAAGGAGGTAGAGTGAACTTTTCCAATACAAAGTTAAGGTCCCAGGCAGGAGTAGGAGCTCTCCTGGGTGTCTTAAACTTTTTGGCCCCTCTAAGGAATTGTTTCAGTAGGGGGTGAGAGAAGAGGGGTGGCTCAGTATTATAATGTGCTGAAATAGCTGAGGCATGAATTTTAATGGAAGAGAAGGAAAGGCCCTTGTGAAGCATCTCTGTTAAGTATTGAATAATATGTGGTAAACTGGGCACTGTTGTGCCCATCCCCTGAGTCTGGCTCCAGGAACAGAATCTTTTCCACTTTTCAGCATAGGATTTTCTAGTACTAGGCCTCCTTGCCTCCAAGATGACATCCAGCACCTGTTTGCTGAGGGATGGTATAGGAGAATTCAGGTAATTAGCTAGTCTGCCAGGTTCAGGGTTTGAAGCTGGGGGGTATAGAATCTGGCCCTCCTGTTGGGACAGTAGGGAAGGAGTTTGAGGACGGTGCCATGGCTCCAGTAGTGACATACTGCACAAGAGGGGGTACCAGTGTTGGCGTGGCCAGTCTGGTGCAATGAGTATTGTCCTTGGTTTGTCCAGTTTGATCTTTAGTAAAACTTCCGAGAGGAGAAGCAGAGGTGGAAAGGCATAAACTGAGAGGCTTTCCCAGGTAAAGGACAGGGCATCCACTTTCCAAGCTTGTCTGTGGGGAGTCCTTGTGCAGACCTTGTCCAATTGGTAGTTCTGAGGGGAGGCAAACAGGTCTATCTCTGGACTCCCCCCATTTGTTTCTCAGCATGTTGACTATCTTTGGCTCCAGTTTCCACTCGTGTGGGTCCATGAGATTTCTGCTTAGGTCATCTGCCAGTGTATTTAGCTTGCCTGGCAGGAATTGAGCTTGTAGGTGCACTTGGTAGCTCAAGGCTGTGTTCCACAAAGCCATGGTTAGTCTGCAGAGGGGGTATGAGTGAGTTCCCCCCTGCTTGTTTATGTACCACATAAAAGTGGTGTTGTCTATCTTTACCAATAATTGTCCTGGAAGAATGTGGTCCTTGAAGGCTGTCAGAGAATTCTGTACAGCTAACATTTCTTTTTGATTGATATGCAGGTGCATTTGGCTCGGGTTCTATTTGCCCTGAATGCACTGCCCTGCCAAGTGAGCCCCTCATGCATAGTCTGATGTGTCTGTTGTTAGGGTTTGGGTGGCAGGGGGTAGAGTGAATGGCAGTCCCTTGTTGTGGTGGCGGGCCTCTGCCCACCAAACGAACTCTGTCTTTATATAAGGAATGATGGGAATCATTGATTTCAGGTCCTGAGAATGTGGACACCATAGGCTTTTTAGATACCACTGTAGTTTCCTCATATGCAGTCTTGCATATGGAATTAGTAGAATGCAAGAGGCCATGAACCCCAGGGCTTGCAGTATTTTCCTTGCAGATAGTTGGGTCTTTGTGGCCAGTAGTTTGAAGTAGGCTGTCAAATACATTTGTTTCTCTGGTGTGAGGTAGGCTATCTTGGAAGTTGTATTCAAGCTTGCTCCCATGAATACAATTTGTTGGCAGGGTACTAGGTGAGATTTCTTTTTGTTTATGGTGTACCCCAGTGAGGTTAGCAGTTTCTTTACAAATGCCAGATGATTTAATAGTATGTCCTGGCTTTCTGCCTGAATTAGACAATCGTCCAGGTATGGGTATATTTGAATATTTCTTTGCCTGCAGAATGCAATGACTGGAGCTAGGCACTTTGTGAATACCCTGGGCACAGTAGATAAGCCAAAGGGCAGTGCAGAGAACTGATAGTGCATGTAGCCTGCTCTGAAGCATAGGTATTTTCTGCAAGATTCCCTTACTGGGATGTGCAGGTAAGCTTCATTTAAATCCAATGTTGCCAACCAGCATTTTTGCCTAGTATGAGAAGCAGCTGATGAAGAGTTAGCATTTTGAATTTTGGGATTACCAAAAAGGTGTTTAGGATAGACAAGTCCAGGATAGGATGCCAGGTATTGTCTTTTATGGGTACCAGGAAAAGTCTTGAGTAAAAACCTTGGCCCCATTCCTCTTCTGGGACAGGTTGAATGTCCCTGATACTTAGAAGATTGAGAACCTGCTGTTGAGCCTCTGCCCACTGATTTGGGGGTAGGTCTGGCCAACCATTTGGGGTTGGTAAGGAGTGGAAGTGGAATCTGTATCCTTGGGAAACTATATTTAGAACCCATTTGTCTTTGGTAATGAGTTCTCAGTTTTTTGCATGCAGGGCGATCTTTCCCCCTAAAGGAACAGTCAGTTGAGCAGGACTTGGAAGGTTTAAGGTTAAGTCATTGTGACAGCTTACTATAGGGGGGGTGCCTTACCACTTCCAGCTTTGGAAGAGGGAGCCCCCCCCACTGCTTAGGCCTGTGAGTACCTTGAGACTGAAGCCTGGGTGGTCTGCTGGTCCTGGGTTTGGACTGAGAAGGCCTTGAAGAGACAGGAAAGGACCAGGACCAATTCTTAGAAGGCCAGTGCCTACTAAATCTGGGAGGCTGTACTTGCAGGACATCTTTTAACAGTTTGCATAGATTTAGCTTTTTTCTCCATCTTTTTAAGTAGTACTTCTGCTTTGTTGCCAAACAGGCGGTCTTGGTTTAAGGGAGCATCGAGTAATTTAGCTTTAATATGATCTGGTAAAGTTTGCTCCTTAAGCCAAGCATGCCTTCTAGGTACAGACCCAGTGACAGCAGCCCTGCAAGATGCCTCTAAGGAATCAAAACCACATTGCAAAATATGTTTACCAACTTGTTCAGCAGAATGCATTAAATCCTGTAATTCTTTACTTTCAGCAGTCAGGAATCAACATAATTTTCTGTTTAAGTAATCCAATAATATGCTGCTGATACTTTAACATATGAAATTGGCAGTTTAAAGCCCTAATGGCCAAAGTAGCAGAAGTGTATACCTTCTTACCCCATCTGCCCAGGGCCCTGGAATCTCTTTCGGAGGGGGTAGGGTTTTTGGCAGTAGTAGCCTTAATGCTTTTGGGTCCCTGTGAAATGGTCTCTGGATCTGCAGTAGGATTCTTAAAGAGAAACTTGTGAGAGTCAGGTATTCTGTAATACCAGTCAGGTTTCCTGGGAGTGGGAGGTAAAGTGTCTCGGGCCAGGCTAGATTCCATGAAGGCATTATCTACAATGTCCAGTATAGGAGGGATAGTTAAAGGCCTGTTTTGAGGTAGGAGTAAAAATTCCCTAAGCCTCTTTTTAGAGTCAGAGTAATCCTGGCTTTCCCATCGAAAATGCTCCCTAAGGGTATGCAAGGTTTTGCCAAAAGAGAAATCTTCTGGAGGGGAAGAAGAGGGAATGGAGTCCTCTGCATCAGAATCCTCATAGGTAGATGAGGGTAAATCCTGGTCATCGAAGAAAAAGAAATTTCAGAATCCTGATCCGAAGAATCAGAAGGAAAATCAGTTCTACGTCTTAGAGGGAGAAGGGTGGCTTCCCCTGATTAGAATAATAAGGTCTTCAGCCATTCTTATTTTTTAGGCATAGAGGCCTGACCATGTGGTCTGGGCATTGGTTTTCTAGGCGTGGATCGAGTTTTAGGCCTTGAAGAAGAAGATGGCATCGGTTTGATATGCAAGTCAGTAGGCCTGAATACACCCTCAGAAGCTGGTGCCTGCATACCAGCTCCGGACCCATCCAAGGTAGAGACATCTGCAGGTTCCATAGTCAAAGAAGCATCTCGCGTCATACTGGACTCTGAATGGGTCTTAGTAGAGGCCTGCAAATCTGAAGTAGCGGGTATCATGGGGTTAGAAATCGCCTCACTGAGTACCGGCAATCTGGCGACTAGCTTAACGGAAGCGTTGTCGGCAGCTTTGGACCTATATGGTCTGTTTCTGTCTTTTTCTTTATGTTTTTTCAGAATGTCGGTAGTTGGATGGCTTACCGAAGCCATTTCTGGATAATTGAACAGAGTACCAAAATAGTTAGATGTGAAAATGAACCGATGATGAATAGTTCGAGGATTGAATAAGGCACAAAACCAAAAGCGAGGGACGTCGTGGTCTGAGCCTAAGCAAGGAATGCAGTACGAATGAAAATCTTTGTCAAGTATTTGCTTTCCACAAGAAATACAATTGTTAACTTTTACTAACATCAGTTTAGAGCAAGAAAAAGGATCCCCAATGGGGTACTTAGCTTTTTCGAAGACTTCGGATCTGACACTCGAAAACGAAAATTTCAGGAGTTGGCCGACTGGCACTTGCGAACTGCTTCTGCTTCAGGCACCGCACGGCAAGAAAGACTGATGTAATGGCATCAGCTGCATGCTTTATACCCCTGACTGCCTGATGTCATGGAAGATGAGACAGCAACTGACGCAGGACCCAATACTTTGATAATCAGGCCGACTGAGGGCTACCTGCAAGCAGATAACCCAAATGTAATGACTGCAACAGTGAAACACGAAGAACATCAAAAGATACCTTTGTACATCCTGTTTCTGGACATACCTTTAAATTCAATTTTATGGCAACTGTACTAGCAGCAACCAGGTCTGCTTGGCTGTTTGTGATCAGTGTTGGGAAACGAATCGAATGTTGAAGAATTGTATCTGGGAATATTTGTATGAAATAAGCAGATGTGATAATACGAATGCTTTGTATAAACATATTTGTAACACTGGTATTAAACATTGCTTTAAATGTTTAGTTTTTTGGAATTACTGAATCTAGGAGCTAGAGGAGGTGATATTAAGACAAAAACAGAATGCTTGGAAGTTAAATGGATGTTAATTTTACAATCTGATAAAGGGAAAGGATTAAATGAGTACATATTTTTAAAACTCTTGCTGAGATGATGTGACAATCAGGTGATTTTGAATTTAACTGTATTTAAGCACTGTTTGTTAGTTTGTTTTTAGATCTGATGAATTTCCTTTGATGTGAAAGCACTTGTCTGTTATATATTTTGTTTTTACCTTTGTGAAATTAAACAAGCATTTTACATAGTGTTGTGTTAGCCGGTTCTTTATTTCATTTGTTGCATTTTCAGCTAAGCCAACTCTGTATGTTTGTGTCTTTCGGCTTTTCCCGGTTAGGGGTCGCCACAGCGGAAAGTACAGTTTTGTACCTACCATAAATGTAGATGTTCGAAGATCCACATTGCTGCAGTCCTAACACTTGGGTAGTCCGCTGTCCCTCGGTCGGCCCGAATATCAGAGTATAAGGCTGACGTCGGTCAAGGCGCATTTGACTGACATCAGAACGTCAGGGTACAAATGCGCATGACCGACGTCATATCCTCAGTCTTTTCTTGCCCCAGATGTCAGAAGACCCTAAAAAGAAAGGTCAAAACCCATAGACAACAACTAAACAACCAACCAGCCTAACACCAAAAATATGTACAATATATATACAATATATACACTATACCTCAGAGGGATAACCCAGCCCACACAACCACCTCAAACTACAGAGGGGAAGGAGGGAGGGTAAATTGGACTGCAGCAATGTGGATCTTCGAACATCTACATTTATGGTAGGTACAAAACTGTACTATGTTCTTCATCTCACATTGCTGCAGTCCTAACACTTGGGTAGAATCCCAAAGCAGAGGTAAGGGAGGATGGCTAAACTATAATGAAGCAGGGGCTGCCAAAATGCCCTGCAACACAGCAGTGGCAAAACCAGTCCTGGATCTAGAGTACAGAGGAAGGTGGTAATGCCTAGAGAAGGTATGCACTGAACTCCAAGTGGCTGCCTCCAAAATATCCTTAGTAGCCACCCCCCTCAAAAAAGCTGTTGAAGTGGCAGTAGCCCTAGTGGAATGAGGCCTAATCCCAGCTGGAATCTCTTTGCCATGATGGGAATAACAGAAAGCAATGCAAAATCCAATCCACTTAGAAATAGTTTGTTTTGACACGGGCTTGCCCTGAGAGCACAAAGCAAAAGAAACTAATAACTGCTGAGATTGTCTGAACCCTTTAGTTCTGTCCAAATAATATCGCAACTGCCTGTGTACATCTAAAGTGTGCAAAATCCTTTCCCCTTTGGTTTGGGGATTTGCATAAAAAGTAGGTAAATGAATAGTTTGGTTTAAAGCCACACTAGAAACCACTTTAGGCATAAAGGAAGGATTAGTACGTAAAGATACCCTATCCTTATGGAAAATTAAGAAAGGCTCAACTGCCATAAGGGCCTGCAATTCAGAAACCCTTCTTGCAGAGGTAATGGCCAACAAAAAAGCAGTCTTCCATGACAAATATTTCAACTCAGCAGTAGCTGCAGGCTCAAAAGGTTGTAGAGTGAGTTTCTCCAACACAAAATTGAGATCCCAAGCAGGAGTAGGAGCTCTACGTGGGGGTCTTATATTCTTTGCCCCTCTAAGAAATTGCTTGAACAAAGGATGAGAAAACAATGGTGGGTCACAGTCGTAGTGAGCTGAAATTGCTGCAGCATGAATCTTAATAGAAGAGAAGGACAAACCTTTGTCCAATAACTCAGTAAGATATTGAAGAGCCACACTTAAATCAGGCTCAGAAACATCCAAATCCTTAGCTGCACTCCAAAATAAAAATCTCTTCCATTTATCTGCGTACACTTTCCTTGTACTAGGCCTTCTAGCTTCCAAAATCACATTCAAAACTTGTTGTGGAAGTTGAGACCCTTTATGGTTTAAAACAGAATATGCCATGCTGTTAGGTGAAGAGAGTGAAGCTTGACATTGAGCAAATGACTGTCCTCCTGGGACAACAGATGAGGAATCAAAGGCAAAGGCCATGGAGGCTTCCGTACCAGACTTCTCAGTAATGGGTACCAGTGCTGTCGAGGCCAATCTGGAGCTATCAAAATCATCCTTGGCTTGTCCTGTCTGACCTTCAGAAGTACCTTTGGGAGGAGAGGCAGAGGTGGAAAGGCACACACATGAAGACTTCTCCAACTGAAAGAAAGAGCATCCACTTTCCAAGCTGTGGGATGAAACCGCTTTGTGCAAAACTTTGGCAGCTGGTGGTTTAGTGGAGAAGCGAACAGATCTATGTCTGGAGTTCCCCAGGACACTGTCAATTTCTGAAATACATGAAGATCCAGTTTCCACTCGTGGGGATCCATGATTTGTCTGCTTAACACATCTGCTAAGGAGTTCTGTGCTCCCGGCAGAAACCTTGCCTGAAGACTTAGTTGTAAACTGAGAGCAGTCTCCCACAAAATCATTGCTTGCCTGCATAGAGGATAAGAATGTGTTCCCCCTTGCTTGTTGATGTACCACATGACAGTTGTGTTGTCTGTTAGAATCAACACCTGCCCTGGAAGAAGTAAATCCTTGAAAGCTATTAATGCAAACTGGACTGCTAACATCTCCTTCAAGTTGATATGTAGATGCTGTAGTCTGACAGGCCACTTGTCTTGTATCCACTTTCCATTTAGATGAGCTCCCCAAGCTTTGTCTGAGGCATCTGTTGTTAAAATTTGACTCGCCTCTGGCCGGGTCACAGAGAGTCCCTTGTTTAGGTGACATTCCTGAGCCCACCACAAAAATTCCTTTTGAATGCAAGGTATTATTTGAATGACAGTGTCCAGATGCTGGCAGTGCTGTGTCCATACATTTTTGTGATACCATTGCAACTTCCTCATATGCAATTTGGCATTGGGAAGCACCAGAATACAAGATGCCATGAACCCTAAGGCTTGAAGGACTGTCCTTGCAGTCAGCCCGGACTGAAGAGATAGATGATGGAAGTAAAGGGAAAGATTCTTTTGTTTGTCCGGGGTTAGAAAGGCCATCTGGGATGCTGTATTCAGTCTTACTCCCAGAAAGCACATGTCTTGAGAGGGTACTAGACTGGACTTTATTTCGTTCACAGAATACCCCAGGCATCTTAGCACTGCTATCACATATTCCAAATGACGAAGAAGCTCGTCCCTTCCTTGAGCCAGTATCAGGCAATCGTCCAAATAAGGATAGATTTGTATTCCTTTTAGCCTGAAGAAAGCTATCACTGGAGCCAGAACTTTTGTAAATACTCTGGGCGCAGTAGATAAGCCAAAGGGCAATGCAGAGAACTGATAATGAGAAGTCCCAGTCCGAAAACGCAGATACTTCCTGCAACTTAGCCTGATAGGAACATGAAGGTAAGCCTCCTTGAGATCCAAAGTTACCATCCAGTGATCCTTGCCCAGAAGAGGTAAAAGCTGTTGTAACGTCAACATTTTGAACTTGGGAATGTCCAGATAAGTGTTGAGGATAGATAAATCCAAAATTGGTCTCCACGTGTTCCCCTTTTTTGGCACAAGGAACAGGCGAGAATAAAATCCTAGGCCCCTTTCTGGCATAGGAACCGGCTGTATGGCCCCTATTTGGAGTAACAGAGAAATTTGCTTGTGAGCCTCTATTCTTTGTTGAGGAGGAATGTCTGGCATGCCTTTAAAAGGAGGCAAGGTATGGAAATAAAACCTGTAACCATGATGTATGATATCCAGTACCCATCTGTCTTGGGTAATCAAACTCCAATTTTCTTTGAAAAGTGCCAACCTTCCTCCCAAAGGTGCTGCCAGGTGAGAAGGTTCTGGCAGCTGAAAAGGTAGGTCATTGGGTCTGTTTACGAAAGGACTGACCCCTGCCCTCACCCGAAGACTGTGCAGGAGAACTCCCTGTCCTAGGCCTGAAAAAGCCCTGACCTCTGCCCCTGCCACGTCTAGATCTACCCCTAGACTGGGAATCATAAGAAGGATACGTCCACCCTTTAGTAGGCCAATTTCTACTAAACTTTGGAGGCTGAACCTGCAAAAAATCTTTAACAGTCTGCATAGACTTAGCCTTGTCTTCCATTTTCTTTAAAACTGCCTCAACAGGAGAACCAAACAAGACATCAGATTGCAAAGGGGCATCCAAAATCCTAGTCTTAACATGGTCAGATAAATTTTGATCCCTCAGCCAGGCATGCCTGCGAAGAACTGACCCAGTGGCAGCCACCCTAGACGAGGCCTGTACAGCATCAAAACCACATTGCAAAGAATGCTTACCCACCTGTTCAGAAACATGCACTAAATCTTGTAACTCTTTACAATCAATACCTTCCGCCAGAGCATCAACCTTAGATTTCAACTGTGAAAGGAGATAATTTTGATATTTCAACATGTGAAACTGGCAATTCAAAGCTCTCATGGCTAGAGTGGAAGAAGTATAAACTTTCTTTCCCCATCTATCCAAGGCCCTGGCCTCTTTATCTGCAGGAACCGGATTCTTGACAACAGAAGCCTTTACACCCTTAGGCCCCTGGCTAACAGTTTCTGGGTCTGCCCTAGGACTCTTAAAAAGATACTTATGAGCTTCAGGCACCCTGTAATACCTATCTGGTTTAACAGGAGCAGGAGGCAAAGAATCAGGATTAAGCGAAGCCTCTGCAAACACATCTTCCACTACAGTCAGAACAGGAGGTATAGCTAAAGGCCTATGCTGGGGTAAAAACAAAAATTCCCTAAGCCTTTTCCTGGAATCAGAGAAATCCTGACCTTCCCATTTAAAATGCTCTCTCATGGAGTGAAGGGTCTCTGAAAAAGAAAAATCCTCAGGAGGAGAAGCAGGAGTAGAATCATCCACATCAGAATCAGAATAATGAGAATACTCCTGCAAGTCTTCAGTCAAGACTCAGACACATCCAAGCCTGCTCATAATCCCCCAACACTGGTTCCATCCTAGGCCTCTTATCAGGAGGGGGCATAGAGCCTCTAATTAAAGTAATTAAATCTTCTGCCATTTTAAGCATGTGCTTTTTGGGCACAGAACCTGAAGAACTAGGAGTGACACCCACAGAAGCAAAACTAGACCTTCCTCTAGGAGAAGCCTTGGAAGCAGAAAGAGAGGGCCTAGACACCTTAGGAAGGGAGGGGAGTACAGTTACCTGAGAAGCCCCTACAGCCTGACCTGCTTCCTGGGAGGCCACATCCTGTAAAAACACAGTTTCTCCCTGGGACTCCATAGAGGCCTCCGTCGGAACCACCGGTTCCACTGACGCCTCTAAAGAACCGGCGTCCAGTTCGGACGACTCCTCTAACCTAGGTTTAACTGCCTTGTCCTTGCGCTTCTTTGAGGAAGCCGGCGTCGGAGCATCCGACGGCATATTGTAATTGCACCGCTTCCCAAAGACCAACCTGGCACAATCCAACCTACAATATCAACCCTTGCAGCTTCCACAGTGAGCCGACAATCCAACCTACGCTTAATAGTGCATTTATTGAACCTAGCACAAAAGCGACACCCAACAACGTCGTGCTCAGGTCCCAAACAAGGTATACACAAATTATGGTAATCCCTATGCGGTATCTGTTTCCCACAAGAAATACAGTTATTCACTTTTTCTGACATCCGGTAAACCACTGAGGCAAGAAAAAAACAAAATATTCCCCAACGGGGTACTTAACCAACTCTGACTTCGGTCTGAAACTCCGAATTCGAAAAATTTCAGAACGCCGAACGGCACTTGCAACACTGCTTCTGCATCGGACCATGCGGCAAAAAAGACAGAGGATATGACGTCGGTCATGCGCATTTGTACCCTGACGTTCTGATGTCAGTCAAATGCGCCTTGACCGACGTCAGCCTTATACTCTGATATTCGGGCCGACCGAGGGACAGCGGACTACCCAAGTGTTAGGACTGCAGCAATGTGAGATGAAGAACATCTCCGGTCCACTAATGATTGGCAGTAGATTTTTACCTACTGGCTTGCCAGGCCTAACGCACAACCTTCCATGAAGGAACACCCATTCACGCATGTTGCTACACAGAAGACGAATCGAACGGGCAATGTCTAACTATGAGGCGACAACGCTACCGCAGCACCACTTGTGAAAATAATGTAAATATCACTTTTTGCCTTGCACCTGACTTAGTCTCTCACACTGTACTTCATATGTCCTCTGTTACAGGTATTAGCCCCTCATTTTATTTAAACACAGATTCCACCAAAGAAACAGAGGACCTCTTCAATATGCTACACAAAAAATGTGGCAAAATTCAGAAAACCTCCATCCAGTCTTCCTATGGATGTCTAACTTCTGAATTGCTTACTTTCATCTTTAATCTTTCATGTCTAATCTTTTATCTTTAATCCTTCATGAACCTCTGGTATTGTATTAAGCATATTTAAGCAGACTATCATTGTACCACTTTTGTCTAAACTATTGTCATCTTTCTTCATTTAAAGATTGCAGGGCAACATGAAATAAGTGCCCATTAAAAGAAATTGTTGAAAATTATTGTAAAAGAAATACATACACATATAACTAACCATATAAATGAGAACAGGTTACTAAGTTGTTAACAGGATGGTTTCATAATTATTTTAACACCCTTACTGCCATGGACACCATAACCAACTCTATTTACTGCAGTATAAATTATGATGTTTTCACTGCTGGAATTTTTGTGGACATGATCCAGGTCTTGGGAGATAGTTAACCAACCATGCTTTACTCTGAAATAAGCTGGGCAACTTCAGTCTTGGAACAAATGTGCTGACTTAGCTCCAGGGTTATCTGACAGAGAGGACCTTCCAAGTCCATGTTGAGTTCTCCTTATCACAGCCTGGCAAATTCAGTAGTGGTTATCTATACAAAGATCAGATTTGGGACAACTGCTGTTTTTAATCTTTGTAAAAGGCCTGACAGTAGAGCATCCTTCTGTCAAGATAATAATGCAGGCAGACAATCTTGATTGTGTCCGACAGGACAATGTATAGAGAAAATGGAGTCATTTTCATTCTGGAATTATAAAGTCTGCTTCCTTCAATAAGTCTGAAGTCTTGTCTCCACTTTGCTTAGAGACCATATAAAACAAATATATAGCAATACTAATGGCCTGATTCTTGACCCATCCTTAACATTCAAATTACACACAGAAGCCATTAACAAAGTACTCTCCCTAGTTTAAATGCTGGTACAGATCTTCAAACTTACATTCACCAATCACACATCATGCTCTACAGGTAATGTTCTTATGCCAAAACTAGAATAAGAACTGCCAGTCATTGCTCCCCATTTTAGCTCCAGCTGTCAACTACACTGTGCCAAAAGTAACATTTCTCATTACGCCTATTTAGCAAGTCCTGAAACTCATCACTACAACTTACTGAAGATGATGATTGCCCTTGGCTAAATGCAGAAGAGGGGAACCAATTCTGTCTTGGCCAAAACGGAGTCACCAACAAGACTTTTCATTTGTCCTGCTGAATCTGAGAACAACTTTTTGAATGAGAGGAAAGGGGGAAAATGAACAAAGAAACATCCCCTTCCATGAGAAAGATAGGGCATCCACCTTCCAAATCAGATGGCCTGGGACTCTATCACAAAAAGGAAGTTGTCTGTTCAGAGGGGGGGGGGTAAAAAGATCCCACTAGAGGAGTATCCCACTGATTGACCAAGTCCATAAACACATCATTGTGGACCTGCTGAGTGTCTGCCACAAACTTTTGAGTGGATGAAATGTACTGAACTGACAAGTCCCATGCCACCAGAGCCAGTCTGCAAAGAAAATATGACTGTGTCCCCCACCCCCACCCACTTCTTTATATACCAGAGGACAGTGGTGTTGTCCATGAACACTTTCAGAGGTGCTGCATGAAACAGGATGGAAAGCCTGTAGAGTTAGTATGAGAGCCCTCACTTCCTTGATACCGATATGCTCTTTCCTTTGAGAAGCGACCAGAGACCCTACATCTTTTTTGATGCAAAGGTTGCCACCAAACCCTGCGTCTGAGGCATCTGTGAACAACTCGAGTTGGTTGAGGCAGACAAAGAGGAAGACCTGGATTCAGAAAAAATTGCTGAATCCAAAGAAGCTCTAATTTCAGGCATGGGAGAAGAGGAAGTACAAACTCCAGAGGATGAGAATGCTACACCTAAACTGATTTTGGGTATCACTGAAACTTCCTCATGTGAAGTTTTGCCAGAGGGACCATAGGATTTGTGACTGCAATAAACCCCAGTAGCCAAATAAACTCCCTGGCAGTTAGAGAAAGAGGAGACAGAAGACTGGAAGAAGGAAGTGAGAGAATCGTTTCTGGTGGAAGAAAAGCCTATGTGAGATCTGTTCTTAGCCTGCACCCTAGGAAAATGTGATCCTGTGAAGGGGAAAGAACCAATTTTCTGAAATTTATTGTGAACCCCAACCTTTGCAGGAGAGAGATGGCAAATAGCAGATTTTGAATTAACTGTTCTTGAAAAGTGGAGCCAGAAAAAGAAGATCATCCAGGTATGGATATACCTGAATACCTCTGATCCTGCAATAAACAATCATGGGTCAAACACTTTGTGAATACTCTTGGGGCAGTGGATAAACCAAAGGGCAAGGCAGAGAACTGAAAGTGCAAGGAAGCCACAGAGAAATGTAAAAATTTCCTGTAAAGAGGATGAATAGGGATGTGAAGACAAGTGTCCTTGATGTTCAGAGAGTCCATGTAGGTCTGAGGAGGAATAAGACGAAAAGTCTGTAAAGACAGCATGCAGAAAGTAGGAACCTTTAGAAAAGTTTTTAAATGAGAAAGGTCCAGAAAATGGGTCTCCAAGGACCTTCCTTTTCCTGGGCATGAGAAACGTTCTTGAGTAAAACCCCCTCCCCCTTTGGGCCAGAGGAACATGTTGAATTGCTCCTTGAGTAAGCAAATCCTTTAAAACCCATGGAAACAAATCCAACTAGTTTGGAAGAGGTTGAGGAATGCCCCAGAATGGAGGAAGATTTTTCCAAGTTATGAAATATCCACATTGATAATAGACAGAACTTAGGAATCCTGAGTTATACTTGCCCAAACTAGAAGTGATACAAATAGATGAAGAGAAAGAGGAGTAAGATTTGGAAGAGGTTGGTAGTCACAGACTACCTGGCCTATCTGGAAAATGCTGTTTTGGTGTAGAACCTGAAGGAGAAGCTTTAGGCTGAGGAGATCTTCCAACAGCCTTCTTAATCCTGGAAGAAGGAGAAGGATGGGTCTGTCTCCTGAGAAGAGAAGATTTAGAAGGGAAATTTCTGTGAAATTTAGAAACCGGTGGCACAAAAATGTATTTCAAGTCCTGAAGTTCCTTTCCCTTTTCTTTTAAGGGCTTAAATAAGTCTGCAGCTGCAGTACCAAAAAAACAGCACTGTTATCCAGAGGAGTATCCATCAGTTTTGCTTTGATGTCATCTGGCAGTGGCTGAAGCCTTAACCAAGAGTGCCTTCTAAGAACAGAGCCAGACGCAGCTGCTTTAGATGATGCCTCTGCTGCATCATAACTGCATTTGATTGAGTGATGAACCATTTGAGAAGAAACTCCTAAAAGGGACATAACCTGATTTTTAATATTGGAATCTGAAAGCTCTGAAAGAGCTTGAGAGGTAGGAGAACGAAGAGCCAAAGAAAATCTGGACATGTGTCCAGATACTTAATGGCACAGAAAGCTAAAGGGGCAGAAGTGTAAACCTTCTTCCCAAGTCTTTCCATAATGGCAGGGAAAGCTGAAGGAGCAGAAGTGTAAACCTTCTTCCCAAGTCTTTCCATAATGGCACGGAAAGCTAAAGGGCAGAAGTGTAAACCTTCTTCCCAAGTCTTTCCATAATGGCAGGGAAAGCTGAAGGAGCAGAAGTGTAAACCTTCTTCCCAAGTCTTTCCATAATGGCAGGGAAAGCTAAAGGGGCAGAAGTGTAAACCTTCTTCCCAAGTCTTTCCATAATGGCACGGAAAGCTAAAGGGCAGAAGTGTAAACCTTCTTCCCATGTCTTTCCATAATGGCAGGGAAAGCTAAAGGAGCAGAAGTGTAAACCTTCTTCCCAAGTCTTTCCATAATGGCAGGGAAAGCTAAAGGGCAGAAGTGTAAACCTTCTTCCCAAGTCTTTCCATAATGGCACGGAAAGCTAAAGGGCAGAAGTGTAAACCTTCTTCCCATGTCTTTCCATAATGGCAGGGAAAGCTAAAGGAGCAGAAGTGTAAACCTTCTTCCCAAGTCTTTCCATAATGGCAGGGAAAGCTAAAGGGCAGAAGTGTAAACCTTCTTCCCAAGTCTTTCCATTATCTTGCACTCCTTATCTGAAGGAAAAAGCTTAGAGGATGGTAATAACCTAAAAGATTTGTCTGAAGCAATGGATACTACAGCAGGATCAGCTAAAGAGCATTTGTAAAGGAATTTACAGTCGTCGGGCACTTTATAAAATCTCTCAGGCCTTTTAGGTGCAGGAGCCTGAGAATTGGGGGCCTGAGAAGCAGAGGAAAAAGCATCCAAATATGCTGGCAATACAGGTGGTGCAGCAGAAAGAGAAGGAGATTCAATTTGTAAAATGTAATAATATCTTTTTTGCACCTCAGAAACATGAGAGCAGTCCCATTCTCTCACTTTGTTAACAGCTTCTTCCAAAAGATATTTCTTCCACCGGAGAATCTGCACCATTGGATTCTTCCTTAGGAGAAACATTTTCTAAAGGAGATGCAATTTCATTTGAATATGTCAAGGAATCCTTATCAGATTAAGACTCATCCTCTGTAAACTCCTGTTCGCTAACCCTCTTAACTGGAGGCAAATTAAAGAAGGGAGCAGAAATAGCAGAAGGAGGCGTAAGAGCCATCAGTGCCTTAATCAATCCCTGTGAAAAAGTATTCCAATCTGACTGATGCAACTTAAGAGCTGGAAGATGCTTAGTTTTTTTTTATTTTTTCTTAACATGCACCTCTGCTTGATGGCCAGTGGAAGGACCAGACATATGCCTGTCTTCAACGACTGACACCAGGACATCTTCCCATACAAGAATCTGAGGTATATCTCTGGACCAACACTACAAGCTGTGGTTCCCCTTCACCATCCAATACAGATATCTGCACTGCTTCTGAGGACGTGCCTAGGTCACATTCTAATAGACTCTGAGGTGGCACCTGCCGAAGAACCAAACCAAACCTCCAAACGTACCTCCAGGTCTTCACTAACTTCAATGGATAAGTCAGTGGAAAGAGATGCAGCAGAAGAGGATTCAGGCTTTGGCTTACTGACTTTCCTCTTCAAAGTCAGCTTGGCAAAAGGACCCAAAGAACCCTCTATAACATCCTTAGCTAATCTTTTCACACGTTGATTCTCTAAATAAAGACTCAAAGCTGAAAGATGGCTTTGTGAGGTCTTTGTAACAAAGACCTGAAAAATAGCAAAGGAATGGTGGTCGTGATTTGGGCCTAGACAAAAAAGGCTAAGATCAGGACTGTCCTTATGTGGAACTTGCCTTCCACACCTACACTTGCCTTTCTTGGATGACATAACAAAAAAGGCAGCAGCAATAAAAAATATAAATACTAATGGGGCACTTATCTAAAAACAGCAAGACAGAAAGAGGCAGCAGACCGACATACGAGTCAAGCATTCCGAATAGCAGCAGAAAAATTCAGAGGATTATACATGCCGACATCCTTTTTATGGCTGACGTTCAACAAGCCATACATGCGACATCCCATGTACTTGCAGTAGCTCAATGCTGTTGCATGCTGGCCAGACACTGATTCGCTTTGGGCAGAGGATCTCAGTCATGTTATGAATACTGCAACATTAGAACAGAAGGACATAGTACAGTTTTGTACCTACCATAAATGTAGATGTCCGATAGATATGCAACTGCAGTCATAACATATGGGTTGTCCTGCCTCAGGCAGCTCTCGGTCGGCCGGATTCCAAAGTCTGGGTCCGGCGTCAGCTGGTGTCGCCTCCTCTCCGATGTCAGCACGGCTGGAGTATAAAGGCATCGGCCGACGCCATCTTCTTCAGTGTTTCTTGCCCCAGATGCCAGGTGCCCTCCTAGGAAGGCTAAATTTGGTGAATGGATAAACAATTCCAGACATGCACAATAGTAATAAACAGATACACCATAGTAAATACCCCCAGCTAAAAGGAACAGGGGGAATGGACCCAAAAGAAAGAAAAGAGGGGAAGGAGGGAGGGAAAATCCGACTGCAGTTGCATATCTATCGGACATCTACATTTATGGTAGGTACAAAACTGTACTATGTCCTTCAAGAATGCAACTGCAGTCATAACATATGGGTTGAATACCATAGCCAAGCTGGGGGTGGATGGAGCTAAGAAAAAGATGGTGTAGCTAAAATGCCCTGCAGGACTGCCGAGGCAAAGCCTGCTCGGGATCTGGAGTATAAAGGCAGGTTGTAGTGCTTGGTAAATGTATGCACGGAGCTCCATGTAGCAGCCTCTAGAATGTCCTTTGTAGCCACTCCTCTTAGGAAAGCTGTGGATGTGGCTATAGCTCTGGTGGAATGTGGCCTAATATTGGCTGGCACACTTTTTCCATGGTAAGAATAGCAGAATCTGATGCAGTGTCCAATCCATTTTGATATTGTTTGCTTGGAGATTGCTTTTCCTTGCAGTAGCGTAGTTGCCTGTGTATGTCCAAGGTATGCAGCAGTCTTTCCCCCCTATTTTGAGGATTGGGGAAGAAAGTAGGAAGGTGAATAGCTTGATTTAGAGACACCCTGGAAATTACTTTTGGCATGAAAGAAGGATTTGTTCTTAGAGAGACTCTGTCCTGATGAAAAATGAGAAAAGGAGGTACTGCCATGAGTGCCTGTATCTCCGAGACTCTTCTTGCTGATGTGACTGCCAATAGAAAAACCGTTTTCCATGATAGAAATTGCATCTCTGAGGTTGCTGCTGGCTCAAAGGGAGGAAGAGTTAATTTTTCCAATACAAAATTGAGGTCCCATGCAGGTACTGGTTGTTTTCTGGGGGGCTTGATATTCTTTATCCCTCTTAGGAACTGTCTTAGCAAAGGATGTAAAAACACTGGTGGATCACAATTGTATCTTGCTGAGATTGCTGAGGCATGAATCTTTATGGATGAATATGAGAGTCCAGAATTAAACATTTCTGCCAAGTATTCCAATATCTGAGGTACACTCAGTACTGTTGTATTCTGACCCCTGTTGGCAGCCCAGATGCTAAATCTCTTCCACTTGGCTGAATAGGTTTTTCTGGTGGAAGGTCTGCGTGCTTCCAATAAGATGTCCTGAACTGTCTTGGAAAGAGAGGAAGTGGAAGGAGTTAAAGTAACCTCCAGGCTGTCAGATGTAATGTTTTCAGGTTTTGGTGAACAGTCCTGTAGTTGTGTTGTGTTAGAAGCAGGGACCATAGGGGCAGAGGCCACAGTTTGGTCCGAGTTATGCTCACCAGCAATGGGTACCAGTGTTGGTTTTGGCCAGTCTGGAGCTATCAAAATGCCTGTTGGTTGTTCTGCTTTGATCTTCAGAATCACCTTGGTCAACAGTGGCAGAGGAGGAAATGCATAAATGTTTAGGGAGCTCCAGCTGAAGGAGAGAGCATCCGTTGCCCAGGCTAGTCACCTTAATGTGAGTGTAAATTCACTCTGTAGCAACGTTGTGCAGCTTAAATGAAGGCTTCAATAGTTAGTTTAATTCCTTTATTTAACGAAACAGCAAAATACAAAGATCTCCGACTTCCAACAAGCGCTTTCGCCTGGTTGTACCAGGCTTTTTCAAGTTGATTTAAACAGCAAATACTCATCACTTTTATATTGTAAAAGTTAGTCATGTGTTATGATTATCACTTACTAATTGAAGTAATTAAATCAATCTTATGCAAGTGCAAAAACATCCCTTAAAAAATAGCACTATGTGCTTGTCGGTTTAAAATTACAAGCATAGGTTATGTAGGAATATATTCACATTTCTTATTAAAATCCAAAGTCAAAAAGATTCATTCAGTTGTGTGTTAAAAATAAATAAAACGGTTGTTAAAATAGGTATAAAATACAACCTCTTAAATTTTAATTTTTGCATATATGAATATATAAAAAATCATAAACTTGTAAAAACTGTTCTTAAAATAAAGCTAGTGAACTGATATTAATTACATACATAGAATAATGGGGGTGACCTTATAACTATGAGGTTGACCATGTGGAATGAAAGCAAATCTAGTTAATTAAACCAAAAAAGGCTAATAGTGACCCCTTTGCAAATACAATTACAACAATTTGTCTCTGTTCATTTTTAACACGCTAGTCAGGCTTATGCTGTCATTCAACCCCGGGGGCTGGGTAGCATTTAGCTTAATCTGCCAAATGAGTTCTCGATTCTCTAACCAAGTTTCCCAATCCCCACCCCTGGGGTCCTGGGTAACCTGTTCTATCACGAAGAACTTTAGTTTCATGTTAGGGCAGCTCAAAAAATGCTTATAAAAGGCATTAGTGTCCCTTTTTCTTTCTATGTCATTCAGATGCTCATAAATCCGCCTTTTGAGCATCCTTTCTGTCTTCCCTATATAAAAACTGTCACAAGATAGGCAGGCTCCCAAGTATACCACCCCTTTGGTTGTGCATGTGTATCGACCATGGGAGTTCAAATAAACCTTTCTAGCAGCCAAAAAGTAACTTTCTTCTTCTATAATGTGTGGGCACTGGTTACAAGCACCACATTTGTATGCGCCTGATTTCTTTGAGGTTAACCCTGCAATTCCGGATTCATTGTTTCCCTTTTTAATTTCAAATAACCCCTTTAGATTAATGTCTCTTTTCCTAGTAAAAGCCACTTTCTCTGGTAAGAACTGGTGAATGTCATTGTGTGAAGTTAAAATGGGCCAAAAAGTGTTAATGGTGTTTTCTACCAAGCCCGAGTCTCCATTATATGTATAAACAAAATTGTTTATTAATGATGTATTCCTCTGATTTATATTGGATTGTGTTGTAAACAATCCTTTTCCTAAAAGGGGGGGATATAGTGAATCTCTTTTCTCTATTATTTCTGATGCTAATTCTTTTACTAAAGAGTGGGGATATCCTCTTTGCAAGAACATGTCCTCTAATATGCTTATTTCCCAGGAAAAGTTCCATTGTGCTGGACATCCTTGAGGCCCTTATAAATTGCCCCTTTATTACACCTCTCTTTGTATAATGTAGATGCCCGCTGTCATAATGTAGAAAGGTGTTGGAGTATGTATTCTTTCTATATATACATGTTTGAAAGCAACCTGCTTCCATGTCCTTGGTAAGCAAAATGTCCAAATAATGTAAGGAGAAGTCACTAATTTCGTGTGTGAAAGCCAAAAATGCAGTGGTCGAATTCAAATAAATGAAGAAGTCCATAAACCTATCTTTGCTATCTTTCCACAGGATACATATATCATCAAGATAACGCTTGTAAAATAAAATATGTTCTTTCCATTCTGTGGTATGGATAAACACCTTTTCTCATCTGTATAGGACAATGTTAGCATAAGATGATGCGCATGAAGCGCCCATCGCCACTCCTTTTTTCTGTTTAAAAATCTCCCCATTAAAGTAAATGAAATTGTTTAATAAAACAGTCTCCATAAATTGTACCGTAAGATTAATCAAACCACCATTTAAATTAGACTCACTTGCCAAAATTTCATTAAACCAGTCCAAACCTGTGGTGTGAGGAATACTGGGGAACAACTCTATAACGTCTATGGTAACCATAAGTAGGTCAGGGTCAAACAGGTTGGGCGTAATACTACTAATAAATTCCCAAGAGTCTTTACAAATAAATGTAAAAGTGGAAATTAGTTGTTTCAAATTTTGATCAATAAATATGCTTAAAGGCTCAGTAATGCTGCCAGCTCCTGCTACTATAGGCCTAAATTTAAGAGGTGCTAATCCCTTATGCACCTTTGGTATCCCGAAAATGACCGGGATCTTAGGTTTGGGGACAGAAAGAAAATTGTACAGTTTTTCATTAATACCTCCCTGATTGAGGTAGTCCTTAAGCAAGTAATGTGTCTTAGAGATAGCTAGGTTGTATTCATTCCTTGAAACAAGTTCATAAGTCTCTACGTCTTGAAGAATATTATGTATGTAGGTGTCATATTCAAGATTGTGCATGAGGACTATCCCTCCCCCTTTATCAGGTTTCATCACCCTAATGTTTTCCTTGTTTAGACATTCAATAAGTTGTTGTAAATGAAAGTCTAAGTTAGTTGATGTTTGTTTACAGTGTGGTCTGTGGCTATTCCTAATTGTTTTTTCCACTAGTTCATCAAATACTTTCAAATTGGGGTGTGTAGGGGGGTTAAAAGTACTCCTTCTGCTAAGTGCATGGTCTGGTTGCTCTTGTCCTTTGAAATAAACAGCTAGATTAAGTTTCCTAATAAATAATTTGAATTCAACTAATAATTTAGGAAGGTTCATAGGACGGGTAGGAACAAATGGTAGACCCTTTGTGAATAACTGAAAAAATTCAGAAGTAATGTTAATGTCTGTGTAATTGTAAATCATAAAATTATTTTCACTGAAAATCTGGCATCCTTCTATGTCCAGATTCAATTCAACTACATTGTCTAACATCATATATGACATTATCTGCATCTATCTGCGCCCCCTGTTCCAACTGTGTTGGAAATGTGTCTGATTCAATTCAATTCAAATTATTTATTAGGAAACTTAATCTAGCTGTTTATTTCAAAGGACAAGAGCAACCAGACCATGCACTTAGCAGGAGTACTTCTTTCCCCCCTACACACCCCAATTTGAAAGTATTTGACGAACTAGTGGAAAAAACACTTAGGAATAGCCACAGACCACACTGTAAACAAACATCAACTAACTTAGACTTTCATTTACAACAACTTATTGAACGTCTAAACAAGGAAAACATTAGGGTGATGAAACCCGATAAAGGGGGAGGGATAGTCCTCATGCACAATCTTGAATATGACATCTACATACATAATATTCTTCAAGACGTAGAGACTTATGAACTTGTTTCAAGGAATGAATACAACCTAGCTATCTCTAAGACACATTACTTGCTTAAGGACTACCTCAATCAGGGAGGTATTAATGAAAAACTGTACAATTTTCTTTCTGTCCCCAAACCTAAGATCCCGGTCATTTTCGGGATACCAAAGGTGCATAAGGGATTAGCACCTCTTAAATTTAGGCCTATAGTAGCAGGAGCTGGCAGCATTACTGAGCCTTTAAGCATATTTATTGATCAAAATTTGAAGCAACTAATTTCCACTTTCACATTTATTTGTAAAGACTCTTGGGAATTTATTAGCAGCATTACGCCCAACCTGTTTGACCCTGACCTACTTATGGTCACCATAGATGTTATAGAGTTGTTCCCCAGTATTCTTCACACCACAGGTTTGGACTGGTTTAATGAAATTTTGGCAAGTGAGTCTAATCTAAATGGTGATTTGATTAATCTTACGGTACAATTTATGGAGACTGTTTTATTAAATAATTTCATTTACTTTAATGGGGAGATTTTTAAACAGAAAAAAGGAGTGGCGATGGGCGCTTCATGCGCATCATCTTATGCTAACATTGTCCTATACAGATGGGAAAAGGAGTTTATCCATACCACAGAATGGAAAGAACATATTTTATTTTACAAGCGTTATCTTGATGATATATGTATCCTGTGGAAAGGTAGCAAAGATAGGTTTATGGACTTCTTCATTTATTTGAATTCGACAACTGCATTTTTGGCTTTCACACACGAAATTAGTGACTTCTCCTTACATTATTTGGACATTTTGCTTACCAAGGACATGGAAGCAGGTTGCTTTCAAACATGTATATATAGAAAGAATACATACTCCAACACCTTTCTACACTATGACAGCGGGCATCTACATTATACAAAGAGAGGTGTAATAAAGGGGCAATTTATAAGGGCCTCAAGGATGTCCAGCACAATGGAACTTTTCCTGCGGGAAATAAGCATATTAGAGGACATGTTCTTGCAAAGAGGATATCCCCACTCTTTAGTAAAAGAATTAGCATCAGAAATAATAGAGAAAAGAGATTCACTATATCCCCTCCTTTTAGGAAAAGGATTGTTTACAACACAATCCAATATAAATCAGAGGAATACATCATTAATAAACAATTTTGTTTATACATATAATGGAGACTCGGGCTTGGTAGAAAACACCATTAACACTTTTTGGCCCATTTTAACTTCACACAATGACATTCACCAGTTCTTACCAGAGAAAGTGGCTTTTACTAGGAAAAGAGACATTAATCTAAAGGGGTTATTTGAAATTAAAAAGGGAAACAATGACTCCGGAATTGCAGAGTTAACCTCAAAGAAATCAGGCACATACAAATGTGGTGCTTGTAACCAGTGCCCACACATTACAGAAGAAGAAAGTTACTTTTTGGCTGCTAGAAAGGTTTATTTGAACTCCCATGGTCGATACACATGCACAACCAAAGGGGTGGTATACTTGGGAGCCTGCCTATCTTGTGACAGTTTTTATATAGGGAAGACAGAAAGGATGCTCAAAAGGCGGATTTATGAGTATCTGAACGACATAGAAAGAAAAAGGGACACTAATGCCTTTTATAAGCATTTTTTGAGCTGCCCTAACATGAAACTAAAGTTCTTCGTGATAGAACAGGTTACCCAGGACCCCAGGGGTGGGGATTGGGAAACTCGGTTAGAGAATCGAGAACTCATTTGGCAGATTAAGCTAAACGCTACCCAGCCCCCGGGGTTGAATGACAGCATAAGCCTGACTAGCGTGTTAAAAATGAACAGAGACAAACTGTTGTAATTGTATTTGCAAAGGGTCACTATGAGCCTTTTTTGGTTTAATCAACTAGATTTGCTTTCATTCCACATGGTCAACCTTATAGTTATAAGGTCACCCCCATTATTCTATGTATGTAATTAATATCAGTTCACTAGCTTTATTTTAAGAACAGTTTTTAAAAGTTTATGATTTTTTATATATTCATATATGCAAAAATTAAAATTTAAGAGGTTGTATTTTACACCTATTTTAACAACAGTTTTATTTATTCTTAACACACAACTGAATGAATCTTTTTGACTTTGGATTTTAATAAGAAATGTGAATATATTCCTACATAACCTATGCTTGTAATTTTAAACCGACAAGCACATAGTGCTATTTTTTAAGGGATGTTTTTGCACTTGCATAAGATTGATTTAATTACTTCAATTAGTAAGTGTTAATCATAACACATGACTAACTTTTACAATATAAAAGTGATGAGTATTTGCTGTTTAAATCAACTTGAAAAAGCCTGGTACAACCAGGCGAAAGCGCTTGTTGGAAGTCGGAGATCTTTGTACTTTGCTGTTTCGTTAAATAAAGGAATTAAACTAACTATTGAAGCCTTCATTTAAGCTGCACAACGTTGCTACAGAGTGAATTTACACTCACATTAAGGTGACTGCATTGAGTGATTAGAGTTACGCTGGTATCTGCTTGTGGGACTTTTCATGTTACTTGATTCAGTTCTTGCTTTGCAAAGAGATCTATGTCCGGTCTTCCCCATGTCTTTGTTATTTGAGAGAAAATGTGGGGATGCAGCATCCATTCGTGTGGATCCAAGAAATTTCTGCTCACCTTGTCCGCCAGTACATTGTCCTTGCCTGGCACAAACTGGGATTGCAGGTGTATCTTCAGACTCAGTGCTTTTTCCCAGAGAATCATTGTTAGTCTGCCGAGGGGGTATGAATGAGTCCCTCCCTGCTTGTTTATATACCACATGACAGTGGTGTTGTCTGTCCTTATTAGCAAATGTCCTTGTTGCAGTGATCTTTCGAAACTCTCGATTGCATGTATCACTGCCAACATCTCTTTTTGGTTTATGTGCAGATGTCTTTCCTTTGGTGTCCATTGACCTTGAACGCATCTGCCCTCCATGTGCCCCCCATCCATGATCTGAGGCATCTGTTGTAATCATTTGACCTGCTTGAGGTCTGTTGAAAGACATGCCCTTGTTTAACTGACTTGCTTGAGCCCACCACAAGAATTCTTTTTGCAGACATGGAATAAGTGGGATTACGTCCTCTAGGCTTTGGCTGTGTTGGGACCATAAGCTTTTCAAATACTATTGCAGCTTTCTCATATGAAGTCTTGCCAAAGGTATCAGAAGAATGCATGATGACATGAATCCCAGGGCCTGCAGGAGTTTCCTTGCAGTCAGCTGGGAGAGCTGTGCTAGGCCTTTGAAGTACTCTGGTAACTGCTGTTGTTTTCCCTCTGTGAGGTAGGCCATTTGTGTTTCTGTGTCCAGTTTGGCTCCCAGGAAAAAAATCTGTTGGGATGGCAGTAGTCTTGATTTTTGAATGTTGACTGTGTATTCCAAGGCCTGTAGTAATTGCATGACATAGTCCAAGTTTTTTGTTAAGGTTTGTTTGTTGTCTGCTTGTATAAGGCAGTCGTCCAGGTAAGGGTATATCTGAATTCCCTGGAGTCTGCAGTGTGCCACTACTGATGCCAGGCATTTCGTGAACACTCTGGGCACAGTAGATAAGCCAAACGGCAATGCTGAGAATTGATAATGCTCTGTCCCTACAAGAAATCTGAGGTATTTTCTGCAGCTTTGTCTGATTGGGACATGCAGGTATGCCTCCTTGAGGTCCAGAGCGACCAGCCAAGACCCCTTGCCCAGCATGAGAAGGAGTTGCTGTAACGTCAGCATTTTGAACTTTGGCACAATGAGAAAGGTATTTAGAGTAGACAAGTCCAGTATAGGCCTCCATTTGTTTTCCTTTCTTGGAACAAGGAACAGTCTTGAGTAAAATCCCTGGCCTTGTTCCTGAGGAGGTACCTTTTCTATTGCTTTTCTAGTTAATAGCTTTGAAACTTGAATGAGTGCCTCTGCCCTTTGATGGTGTGGCAGGTTTGGCATGCCTTGTCTTGTAGGTAAAGTATGGAAGTGGAATCTGTAACCCTTGTCTATTAAATCCAGAATCCAGCTGTCCTTGGTTAAGATATGCCAGTTTTTTGAGAATAAGGATAATTTTCCGCCCAAGGGTGCTTCTCTCTGAGCCCTTGTAGGCGGTAAGAAAGTCAAGTCATTGTGATTGTCCTTGTGGTGCAGCTGGACTGGCTGCAGCACTTCTTTGATTTGGAGGTTGCCATTGGCGGCCCCTGTAGGAGCCTCGATATTGCCCTCGGCCTCGGCCATGCCTGTTCTTTCCTCTTTGAAACTTATCCGAGTCTGGGAAGGACCAATTCTTTGAAGGCCAGTTTCTACTAAATCTGGGTGGCTGAACCTGGAGGAAATCCTTGACCGTCTGCACTGACTTAGCTTTTTCCTCAATAGACTTCAACACATCTTGTGCATTAGCACCAAAAAGCTTCTGTTTTTCCAGAGGTGCATCAAGTAACTTTACTTTTACATGGTCTGGCAGTGGCTGATCTTTTAACCAAGCATGTCTACGAATCACAGCCCCAGTCATAGCTGCCCTACATGAAGCCTCCAATGCATCATAACCACACTGAAGAAAATGATTGTTAACCTGCTGAGTGTTATGTATGTGATCCTGCAATGCCTTTCTATCAATAGGCTCAGGAGAGGCTAACTTTTCTGTAAATCATCCAGTAAAAATCCTGGTACTGAAACATATGAAAAGGCAGTTAAGTGACCTCATGGCTAGGGTGGTAGAGGTATAAACTTTTTTACCCCATCTCTCCAGAGACCTAGCTTCCCTATCCGCTGGCAAAGGATTCTTGGCAGTGGAGGTAGCCACTCCCTTGGGGCCCTGTGAAATAGTTTCTAAATCCACGGAGTGGGCCTTAAAGAGATGTTTGTGAGTGTCAGGGACTCTGTAATATCTGTCTGGCTTGACAGGAGCAGGGGGGAGAGAATCAGGGTTAGCACTGAAGTCGGAGAAAACATCATCCAAAACATCCATCACAGGGGGAATAGCTAAAGGTCTGTGCGGGGGAAGCTTGAGGAAGGTACGTAGCCTTTTCCTGGAATCGGAGAATTCCTGACCCTGCCATAGGAAATGTTCCCTCATTGAGTGCAGGACTTCACCAAACGAGAAATCCTCTGGAGGAGAGGCAGAGGGAATTGATTCCTCAGCATCAGAGTCCTCATAGGCCTGGAAGGATTCTTCTTGAGTATCTGAATGCTCAGAATCCCCAGAGGCCTCATCTGAAGAGAGGTTTTCAGTCTGCTCAGTTCTAGGCCTTTTCTCTGCAGGAGGCTGAGAACCTCTGTCTGGGTGAGGCTGAGACCCCCTGATAAGAGAAATAAGGTCTGCAGCAAGAGACATTATCTGTTTATCAGAAGAGGAGGCCTGGACAGCAGATTTAGGATGGGCCTTGGCCTGGCTGGTGGCCTTAGCACGTGCAAAGGCCTTGATGGACATAGAAACAGGAGGCCTAGCAGCCCCACGTGCAGGAGTGACCTTGTCCACCGGAATGGTGTCGGGTAAATCCAGAACTTCGGTTTCCGGGGGAAAATCAACAACCGGCACTGGAGCGGTCTCCAGGACCGAAGGACATGCTAACGCTGTGTCGTCGGCCTGGAGCGGTTGAATTACCACTTCCGCAGGGACCGAAGCACTAGCGGAGGGTCTAGGAGTAGCATCGGTAGAGGACGCGGGCCGAGGATGTCGGTCCCGGTCCTTCTGTTTTTTGGAAGATTGAGCTGTCGGTTGATCCGACGGCATGATATACGCAAAGGATTCGCCGAAAAAGTCTTCATCAAATTCTGCCCGGCACCTGAGAGTGCGCTTATTAAAGCAAGCACAGGCCGAGACGTCGTGGTCTGGGCCCAGGCAAGGAAGGCAGTAAGAATGGAAGTCCTTATGAGGTATTTGTTTACCACAAGACAAACAGTTATTAACTTTCTCAATTTGTTCTGACATCGGCTGAGGCAAGAAAAATGTTCCCCAATGGGGTACTTAGCTTTTAGATGACTTCGGTACTGAAAACACAGGAGCTGACCGACCGGCACTTGCGAACTGCTTCTGCTTCGGGCACCGCGCGGCAAGAAAGACTGAAGAAGATGGTGTCGGCCGATGCCTTTATACTCCAGCCGTGCTGACGTCGGAGAGGAGGCGACACCAGCCGACGCCGGACCCTGACTTTGGAATCCGGCCATCCGAGGGCTGCCTGAGGCAGGACAACCCATATGTTATGACTGCAGTTGCATTCTTGAAGGACATCTACTTATAAGCATTGTTATTACACCATTCAGTTAGATGATGGGAACGTCTTATAGGTACTACTATTAAACTACTCAGTTATAAGATGGGAAGTACTTACAGTGATTATTATTACACTACTCAGTTATATGGTGAGAACTTCTTATAGTTATTATTGTTATACCACTCAGTTATATGGTGGGAACAACTTATAGGTATTATTATTATTACACCACTCACTTACATGGTGGATGTGACGACAGGAGGTACTTGTAGATAAGTGTGTGTGATATACCTTTAAGAAGCTTTCCAGTAAGTCAGCACATGCAAGCAAGACTGCCATTTTGATTGAGCAGCCAGAGTGAGAGCATGCAAGTATGTAGTCAGTCAGTCAGTGAGTTAGACCGTTCATTTAAGTTTAATGTTCTTGTCATCCACCTTGATGCATTTGTATACAATAAATTACTTAAATAAACACACAAGCCTCAACGTCTTCTTAATGAACATAAGAAGAGCGACATGGTGTCAGAACGGGATCAAGCGTTACAGCCATGAAGCAACCGGTTAAAGTTGGAGGAATATATAGGAGTGGATCATCCCTACTGCTTAAACGACTCAGAAAACAGGTGAGAAATGAATTCCAAGTACTAAAACTTGCTTAAATGATTTATTTTGCTACAAATATAAAACAAAGCACTCAGAACACTCAAAACAAATTTCTTATTAAACGAAATGTCTGAAACTGCAACATACTGATAAAAATATTCAAAATAATTACGAAAATGTTCAAAACAATATCCAAATCACATAAAATGTACAAAAAAAGGGACAGTGGCCATATTTTTTGCTATGTGCTACTTTTTTGTATTAACTAAGCTATTCAAAATATCCAAAATGTGGAAAGTGTTTGCAAGTATGTGCATTATTACAGTGCAGTTATTTTGCAAAGTAAGTTGTTTCAAAGAAAATTTCACAAAGTACAGTTATTTCAAAGCATATTTCGCAGAGTACAGTACTTTGAAGAGCTTATTGTGCATTTTATTATTATTACAAGTACCTGGTGTGTGGGAATGTTCATACATAATTACAAGGGCTATTTTGCATTGTGTTTTACTATAAACTGTGGTCATGGCAGAGGGATTTCAGAGACCTACACCACTTGTGTTTGATAACAATATTGCAGAAAACTGGAGAGTGTTTGAGCAGTAATCCGATATTTTCATACAAGCTGCTTTTTCTGACAAAGACGCACATACAAAGGCATTTACTTTGTTTAATTTAGCTGGTTCAGAGGCCACTGAAAGAGAGCGTTGATTTGTGTATGCACCTGCTGTGTTTGCAGGGGAGGGAGAAAACCACCATATAGTTGTACCAGATGAAACAAGGGAAGACCCCGAGTGCATAAATAGAACAGCTGTGTACACTTACCATAAATGTAGATGTTTGAGTGCATTCACTGTTACAGTCATCACCTGTGGGTTATCCCTGCTGTGAAAGCCCTTGGCCGACCCGAATATCATAGTCAATGTTTTTCTGTGTCAGCTGCTGTCACTTGTTGACTGACGTCAGGTTATCAGTGCTATAAAGCAAGGCAGCTGACACCATTACATCAGTTTTTCTTGCCCTGATCAGTCAGAAGCCCAAGAAAATATCGTAAAGTGGGCCTGGTGGCTAAAAGCCACCGTAAGAAGCTTATGTCACCTTAAGGAAAGAGGATACAAGGGGGAAGGAGGGAGGGGAAACCAGGACTGCAACAGTGAATATACTCGAACATCTACATTTATGGTAAGTGTACACAACTGTACTATGTTCTTCCTGTTTCACTGTTTGAGTCATCACCTGTGGGAGGATTCCCAAAGCTGAGGAGAGGGATGGAAGGATTAGTTAGAGACCTAGGCATGGGTAAGCATCCCCTGCAGAACTGCAGAGGCAAACCCTGCACTAGCCTTAGAGAAAAGAGGTAGGTGGTAATGCTTTTCAAAGGTATGGACAGAGGTCCAGGTGGCAGCTTCCAAGATATCCCTGGTGGGATCTCCTCTGAGGAATGCTGTGGAAGTGGAGGCTGCCCTAGTGGAATGGGTACAAACAGACTTGGGGGTGGTTTCCCATGTAATCTGTAGCAAAAATGGATACAGTGTAATATCCTTTTGGAAATGGTTTGCTTGGAAATGGGCTTCCCCTCTGCCCCTGGGGCAAAGATGACAAGAAGTTGGTCTGTTTTCCTGAAGGGTTTAGTACAGTCCAGGTTGCATCTGAGCTGTCTGTGCATGTCTAGTGAGTGAAACATTCTTTCCCCCTTGTTGTGAGGGTGAGGGAAGAAGATTGGTAGATGTATGACCTGGTTGAGAGTCACATTAGGTACCACCTTGGGCATAAAGGAGAGGTTAGACCTCAAGGAGACTCTGTCTGCATGGAAAATTATGAAGGGCTCAAGGGCCATCAGTGCCTGAAGTTCTGAAACCCTTCTGGCTGAGGTGATAGCTAATAGGAAAGCAGTCTTCAAGGAGAGGTATTTCAGTTCTGCTGAAGCAGCAGGTCTGAAGGGTGGTAAGGTTAGTTTTTCCAAAACATAATTCGGGTCCCAGGCTGGCGTGTGTGGCCTTCTGGGAGGTCTGATATTAGAAGCCCCTCTGAGGAATTGTTTAATCAAAGGATTTGAGAACAGGGGCTGGTCTGTATCAAAATGAGCTGAAATGGCTGAGGCATGCATTTTAATAGAAGAGAAGGAGAGGCCACTATTGAATAACTCCACTAGATAGTCCAGGATAAAAGGGATGGAAGGTTGTGAGGAAATGCCCCCTCTGGACTGGCTCCAGGAGCAGAATCTTTTCCATTTCCCTGTGTAATATTTTCTGGTGCTGGGCCTTCTGGCCTCTATGATAATGTCTAGGACTGGTTTGCTTAACAGGGGCCCCTTGTTTGCATTTATAGTATTAGCCATGCTGACAGTTTGAGAGTCTGCAAGTCTAGGTACAACCCCCCCCCCCCCCACATCTGAGTCAAGAGTTCTGAGATCAGGGGAAGCGGCTGTGAGGTCAGGCGGTACCAGTAAGGGGTACCAATGCTGTCTGGGTCAATGAGGATGGCCTTTGGTCTCTCCTCCCTTAGCTTGATAAATACCTTAGGAATAAGAGGCAGAGGAGGGAATGCGTACACAAAGAGGGAGTTCCAGGGGAAGGTCAAGCCATCCACCTTCCACGGTAGGTGATGATAGTTCCTGGTACAGACTTTTTTTTAGCTGGTGGTTGAGGTGCGAAGCAAAGAGATCCACCTCGGGAGTTCTCCACTCCTGAGTGACTTGCAAAAAGACTTTTCTGTGGAGCTGCCATTCATGGGGCTCCAGTAAGTTTCTGTTTAAGTGGTCTTCCAGTGTATTGTTGATCCCTGGTAGGTATTGGAGTATAAGGTGTAATCCCATGGAGGAGGCTGTCAACCAGAGGTTCATGGCTAACCTGTACAGAGGGTAAGAATGGATCCCTCCCGGTTTGTTGATGTACCACATTACTGTGGTGTTGTCTGTTTTGATGAGGAGAAGCCCTGGCCTGAGATGGGGTTTGAAGGATGTCAGAGCCTTTTGTACTGCCATCATTGCCTTCTGGTTGATGTGTAAGGGAAGGTGCTAGGCATCCCAAAGACCTTGGGTGCACCTGCCTGCTAGGTGAGTGTCCCACGTAATGTCTGAGGCATCGGTGGTGATGTTCTGCCCAGTAGGCTAGAGGATGAAGGGAAGACCCTTGGTCTTGGCACAGGCCCCTGCCCAACAGAGAAACTCAGACTTTATACAGGGGATCAGATGGAGAGAGGTCTCTAGAGGCTGTGAGTGCTGACCCCAAAGGTTCTTTACATACCACTGAAGTTTTCTCATGTGAAGCCTGGCCAGAGAAATTAAAAGGTTGCAAGATGCCATGTACTCCAAGGCTTGCAGGAACTTCCTCACCTTGAGGTGACTTCTGGAAGCCAGCTGGGTAAAGTAGAGAGGCAGGAAGCTCTGCTTTTCTGGGGATAGGAAGGCCATTTGGGATGCTGTGTCCAGCAGTGCTCCCAAGAAAATGATCCTCCTGGAGGGTGTTTGCTTTGATTTCTTCTCATTGATGGTGAACCCTAAGGAAGTTAGGAGGTTTGTGACAAAGAGGAGGTCCTGTAGCAGCTTTTCTTTGCACTCTACCTGAATGAGGCAGTCGTCCACATAAGGATAAATCTGTATATTTCTCTGTCTGAAAAGTGCTATGGCCGGGGCTAAGCATTTGGTGAATACCCTGGGAGCAGTAAATAAGCCAAAGGGTAGCACAGAGAACTGAAAGTGTTGTGAGCCTGCTCTGAAGCACAGGAATTTCCTGCAGGATTCCCTTATGAGGATGTGGAGGTAGGCATCTCTAAGGTCTAAAGACACTAACCAGGCATCTTTTGTCAGCATAGGCAGCAGCTGCTGCAAAGTTAGAATTTTGAATTTGGGGACCACTAGGGGAGGTGTTCAGAATGGACAGATCCAGGATGGGGCACCAAGTACCCTCTTTTCTGGGAATAAGGAATAGTCTGGAATAAAAGCCTTTGCCTGTTTGATCTGTGGGAACAGGTTCTACTGCACCTGCGATATGAGAGTTTGGACTTGTTTCGATGCTTCTACCCACTGATTTGGAGGTAAGTCTGGGTACTCTCTTGGAACTGGGAGTTCGTTGAAAGAGAATTTGTATCCCTGAAAAATTACCTTTGTTACAGAAAGCCAATTTTCTTTGCAGAGGGAGAGCCTTCCTCCTAGATTTTGGTGAGTGAAAGGAGGGCAGAGGGGGGAGAGGAAGTCATTGAGAGTTTCTGCCATAGAAGGATGGCTTAGAACTCCCTGTCTTTGGTTCTCTGCTGTCCCTGGGATAGGGTCCTGGGTAGTCTGTCCCTGCGGGGCTTACCTTGCCCCTGTCTGCTAGGTGCAGGAAAGGACCAGTGTTTAGAGGGAAAATTCCTGCTGAACCTAGAAGGTTGAACCTGAAAGAAATCTTTTACTGTTTGCATAGATTTTGCTTTGTCTTCCATCTTTTTAAGTACCTCTTCTGCTTTTACTCCAAACAAACAGTCCTTATCCAAGGGTGCATCAATTAATTTAGACTTGACATGATCAGGGAGAGGTTGTTCCTTCAACCATGCATGTCTCCTAAAGACAGATCCTGACACTGCTGCCCTGCTTGAGGCTTCTAGGGCATCATACCCACAGTGCAATGAGTGTTTGGCCACTTGACAAGTAGAGTGCAGTAAATCTGGTAACTCTTTTGAATTGGCACAGTCAGGAAAGGTAGAAATCTTTTGCTTTAATAGTTCCAAAGTGTGTTGTTGATATTTTAACATATGGAACAGGAAGTTGAGTGCTCTGATAGCTACGGTTGCAGAGGTGTATACTTTTTTACCCCATATGTCCAGAGCTCTGGAATCCTTGTCAGAAGGAATAGGATTCTTTGCAGACCTAAGCTTAGCTCCTTTAGGTCCCTGTGTAATGACATCCGGGTCTGCAGCAGGATTTCTGTACAGGTATTTGTGAGAATCTGGTACTCTGTAATACCTGTCAGGTTTACTGGGAGCAGGTGGGAGGGCATCAAGGGCTAAGCTGGATTCATGGAAAACATCATCCACCACTTCTAAGATAGGGGGTGGCCAGTGGTCTGTGCTGGGGTAGGTCTAGAAACTCTCAGTCTTTTCTTAGACTGAGAGAAGTCCTGAGATTCCCAGTGGAAATGTTCCTTGAGTGTGCAAACGGTTTCCCCAAAGGAAATGTTTTCTGGTGGGGAGGCAGAAGGAATGGATTCCTCTACATAAGCAGTCAGAGGTTGTTCCTCTTCAAAATATGAATAATCAGATTCCTCAGAATACAGAAAACATTACTTCCTTTTATTTTTTGTATAAAAGGAAGTGATATTTTATGTTCAGTTAATCTGAAGAAGTCAGATGGTTTTACGCCAATGAAAGCGCTCATATTAAAGTGGAGTCTGTTCCTGTGAGCTAGTATTAATGCTTTATTATTTTTTACAAGTTTTACTCATGTTTTGTGCTTCAGATTCCTTTATAATCCTGCTCTGTCATTATTTCAGGAGAAGGGTGTCTTTTCCTTTTAGAAGTTGTGGCCTGACTAGCCCTGATAAAGGAGATAAGATGATCTGCCATCTTAAGCATTTAGGCTTGGAGTTGTGGAGCAGGCCTAAGATGGTGGCTAGAGGTAGATTTTCTAGGAATGGCCTGGCTTCTAGGCCTAAGGCATTCTGTCTAGATACTGGAGCTGTTCAGTGGTTTCAATCCTACCTGAATGGTCGACAGCAGGCTGTCCTCTGGCAGAACAAACTCCCTAACCTTCTACCTAACACCCTTGGAGTAACACAAGGCTCTATACTAGGGCCCTTGCTGTTCTCCATCTTCCTTAACAACCTTTATACTGTCATCCCACAAGTCAGCTGTATCCAATATGCTGATGACTCTACTCTGATTTGCTCAGCCACATCTCCAGTAGAGTTATGGTCAGCTACCTAGACCACCTTTAATGCAATAGAAAACTGGCTTTCTGAACATCGTCTGATCCTAATTCCCAAAAAAACTAAAATGCTGTTATTTTCACCAACATGTAGGTCTACCGCTTTCACCTTTACCATAAGATCAAATGATGGCACAATAATCTCCCCTGACCCATCTACAAAACTATTAGGTGTCATCATAGACAATAATCTAAAATTTGGCCTACATGTTAACCAAACTATCAAAACCATCAATAAAAAACTAGGGTCACTTTACAGAATAAAAGCCTTCCTAACCCCTCCATCTAAAATTGCCATAGCTCGCTCTCACCTTCTTTCAACCCTTCTGTATGCATCCCCTCTACTCTCGAATTTAAACAAGACTGTCCTTAACAAACTCTCAATTTGCTACAACCACACTGCCAGGTTTGCCACTGGGCTGCCTTTTAGGACACATCATTGCATCAATCTAAATCAGCTTGGGTGGCTTGAACTACCCAGCCTAATCCAGTAAAACCAACTGATTATGGCCTATAAAATCCTCTATAATCCGGACAATACTCCTGCACTTAAAAATATTATCACCCCCTATAACAATCCTAGACCGCTTTGATCATCTAACAAACTACTAATTCAGACTAGCAAAATTAATAACACAGACGGTGATTCTCTCTTTGCAAACTCTGTAAGTAGATCCTGGAACTCTCTTCCAGCTGATATTACCTTACTTTCCACCTTAGGTCAATTTAAAACTAGACTTGAACAACATTTGTCACTTAACTGGCTATGTCAATGTATCAAGCCTGGCTAACTCTCTCTAGAATGTGTAAAAATCTGTTAACCAGTTTACTGTGTAATTTAGTTTAATCCTGACTTGTGCTCAGGATTAACTGTAACCTGTGGAACTTGTTTAACTTGCTTACTTATGTTGTTGTGTCTTTCGGCTTATCCCGGTTAGGGGTCGCCACAGCGGAACTCCGGTCTGCTAATGTTTGGTAGTGGATTTTTATGTGCCGAGTTACCAGCCCTGACGCACAACCTTAAATGAAGGCACGCCCATTCATGCACGCCTCCACACAGAAGACACTTTAGCTGAGAATCGAATGGGACAATGTCTTGCTGTGAGGCGACAACGCTACTGCAGCACTTGCTTATGTAATCTCTGTAAATAGTCTGTTTGTAATATGTAATGCTGGTATTATGTAATGCTGTATCTGCTTACCCTTGGAGCTTTTCTCCCCGGGCCTCCACTGAAAATGGACATGCATTCAGTCGGACTATCCTGGTCAACAAATGTAAAATAAAAAAAAATAAAATAAATAAAGAGTATCCATTGGTCTGAGAAAAATGGCAGTTGGATGATAAGATGCCATTTTTTGTCTAGAATCGGTAGTGCGAAAGGCCTCCTTGGAAACCGGTGCCTGCGTCACGGCTCCAGACCCAACCAAAACAGTGACAACCAAAGGCTCGGAAGACAAAGAAGATTTCTGCGGCATACCGGACTCCGAAAGGGTCTTGGTAGAGGCCTGCGTAACTATCATATCAGGCATCAGGGGCTGCGAAAGGGCCTCACTGAATTCTGTAGCACTGACAACCTGCTTAGCGGTAGCTTCATCAGAAGGCTTAGCCGTGTGTGGTTTGTCTCTATCTTTATCTCTATGTTTTTTCAGAATGTGTATGGATTGTTGGCTGACAGACGCCATTTTGTAATGCGAAGACAGAAGACAAAAATGCTCGTCTACAATAAGAGCTCTATGACGAATGGTTCTCACGTTAAAGACGGCACAGAACTGGCAACAGGGGACGTCATGGGTCATGGTCTGGGCCTAAACACGTGATGCAGTATGAATGGAAGTCTTGGTGTGGAATCTGCTTTCCAGAGGCAAGACAATTGTTAACTTTTTCAGACATCGGTTAGTGCAAGAAAAAAGGATCCCCAACGGGGTACTTAGCTTTAGATGTTTTCAGCTGTAATTCGAACTCTGGTAGCAACAGACCAGCACACTTGTGAACAGCTTCTGCCACGGGCTCCACGACAAGAAAGACTGATGTAATGGTGTCGGTTACCTTGCATTATAGCACTGACGACCTGAAGTCAGTCAACAAGCGACAGCAGCCGACACAGAAAAACAATGACTCTGGTATTTGGGCTGGCCAAGGGCTACCACAGCAGGGATAAGCCACAGGTGATGTCTGCAACAGTGAAACACGAAGAACATCATCAATTTAGAGAAATGTGTAATCCCCAAAAGAATATTACAATGGAAAGGCACTTATTTTACACAAGGGATCAAAAGCCTGGTGAAACTTTAGCAGCATATATAACTGACTTGAGAAACAATGTGAAGATTTGGTGATTTGAGAGAGGAGCTGATAAAGGACATACTTGTGTGTGGTATTAATGACACAGTGAGAAAGATTTTGCTTCAAGACAGTGATTTCAATTTAAATAATGCCATTGAGATTTGTCAGCTATACGAGTTTACAGAAAAGCACACAAGTATGCTTACAAATGAGAATAGCTGCGGAAGGCACAGTGACAAAGCTCCTGTTGGTAGTATGCAGCACGTAGTTAAAAGAAACAGGCCCAAACACATGGCAGCTACTGCAGGTCCTGTAACAGTCCCTGGGTAACCCCACGTCTTTCCGGCAAATTCCACAACATGCTCAGTGAAGAATAAGGGTGAGTGAAAACATGTGCCCCCACCCAGCTTCATAGGCAACTGTCATAATTGTGGTGGAAGAGAAAAGTGCTTAGTTTTGGTCAGCAGTGTCATTCTTGTCATAAGTGGAATTAATTTAACACGTTTTGTAAATCAAATAAGGTACATTCTTTTATTAAGAGTGGGCATTCTAAGAGTCAAGTTGATCAATTAGAAAGCTGCTACCCTACTTTTAACATTGACGGTGTGTCTGTGCTTGGTGAAACAGTCAATGCAGTAGATTTGTGGGCAAAGAATGCTATCTTTTGCACTGTTTGATTAATGGAAGTCCTGTAGAGCTCAAAGTAAATACTGGCTCAAAGTGCAATGTTGTCAGTAGAAATATTTGCTAGAGTAAAAGCTACAGAACATCTTATTTGACAAAATGTGTGAAGCTTGCTGCTTATGGTGGTGAAGAGATGTAACTGTGCTGGGAACAGCTATGACTTGCAATTTTTTATAGTCAAGAGACATGTGTAGTCTTTATTAGGCCTAGACAGTTTGAAACTTGGGCTACTTTCACTTAATAAAGAAGTTCACCAAGTAAGCCTGAATGACAACCGCTCAAATTTCACCCAAACTATTTTTTTTCTGAGTATGCTGATATTTTTACAGAAAAACTAGGCAAACTACCAGTTATATACTCTATGAAGTTAGACCCAGAGATCGGCCCAGTTTTCAGGCCAGCACAGAAAGTTCCAGTAGCTATGCAAAGAGGAGTGAAAGCCGAGCTGGACAGAATGGTGCAGCTAGGAGTAATTTGTCCAGCAGAAGAACCTACTGAATGGGTATCCTCCATGGTGGTAGCTCATAAGAAAAGCTCAGATGATATCAGAATATATATTGATCCAAGAGATCTGAACAAAACATTAAAAAGGTCTCATCATCCAATGTGCACAGTCAAAGAGGTTGCTACCCTCATGCCAAATGCCACTGTTTTTTCTGTCTTAGATGCAAAGCGTTCCTTTTGACAAACTTTGCTTCACTGAAAATCTTCATTGTTCACCACATCTGGTACACCATTTGGAAGATACAGATGTCTGAGAATGCCATTTGGGATAAATTCTGCCAGTGAAGCAAATGGAGCAAATTTTTTCTGGCTATCTGTATGCTATTACAGTACATGATATTCTAGTAGGAGGCAATGGTGAAGCTGAACATGACAGAAACCTCAAGAAAGTTCTGGACAGAGCACGTGAACTAAATCTTAAGCTGAATCCTCAAGTGCAAATTCAGGCTACAAGAAGTTACTTATGTTGTTCACTTATTTACCACTTCAGGCTTATAACCAGATCCTTCCAAGCAAACAGCAATATTCAAGATGCCAGCTCCAGACAATGTTCAAGCCCTACAACACTTTCTTGGCATGGTCAACTATCTAGGCATGTTCATTCCGGATTTAAGCCACTTTTCAGCTCTCTTAGTTGAACTGACACACAAAGATGTAATTTGGTCATAGTCAGAAGAGCACCAAACAGTATTTGATGTCCTGAAACAGAAAATGGCCAACCCACCAACTCTCAGCTACTACGATGTTCACAAACCATTTACTCTTTCCTGTGATGCTTCTAAGTTTGGTCTAGGTGCAGTCATTCTTCAAGAGGGTACACCAGTAGGCTATGCATCGAGAACTCTTACCCAGAATGAGATGCAGTATATGCCCAGATTGAGAAAGAGCTTTTCGCAATTGTGTTTGCATGTTTGAAGTTCCATGATCATATTTACAGTCGACCTAGCCAGATTGAAACTGATCACCAAACTTTAGTTACTACTTTGAGAAAGCCTATGCACACAGTCCCAGCTAGACTGCAACATATGATGCTCAAGTTGCAAAAGTACAACTTCAGTCTTGTTTACACAAAAGGCAAACTTCTTTATCTTACTGATACTTTACCCAGATCGCCCAGAAAAAACTCAGAACAGCATAACAATGAGCAACTTGATTTTGAGGTCATGGAAATGAGAATTTTTTCTTCCACACATCTTGTTGAGCTCAGAACTCACACCGCTTCAGATCTAATTCTCCACAGGCTAAACCTCCTTATCAGTTGAGGATGGCCTTCCAAGCAATCTTGTTTACCAGTAGAAGTGCAACAATATTTTCCATACAGAGATAAGATTCTGTTTGAAACAATCGCTTTAGGACCTTTCATGATGATACCATTGTCTAAGTCCTTGCAACAAGAGTATATTAAGATCTTGTACAGTGGCCACCCAGGAATTGATTCTGCCAAAATATTGGCAAGAGGTCCAGTATTTTGGCCTTCTATGTCAAGAGATATTGAGAAAGTACTTTCATCTTGTTCAGCATGTTATAGTACAAAGCCGCAGCAGCAAAAAGTACCACTTAAGTTAAAATAGATTCTTGAACTACATTGGTCGACAGTAGCCACAGATATCTTTGAGTGGAATGGTCAACATTACTTGGTGTTAGCAGACTCTTATTCAAATTGGTTGGAGATTGACCTACTTCCCAGCCTAATTTCCAATACTGTCATTACTAAGATGAAGCAACATTTTTCTGTCCATGGTAGTCCACACAGAGTTATTTCTGATAATATTGCACAGTTTACAAGTCAGCAGTTCAAGAGATTTGCAGAAACATGGGACATATTATGAGTAGTCCTGAAGTGCAAAGTGCAAATCCAAAAGTGACAATACCAATGTTTTTCTCAACTTGTTAAATCTCAGAAACATCCCTCATGATAAACATCTTGGTTCACCCTGCCCTGAGACTTGCTACGAGACAAACCAGGACCACATTACCAATCAGCAGTAATTTATTGGCTCCAAATGCTAACAACAACAACAAAGCAGTGAAAGTCCAACTGTTGAAAAAGCTTTTGTCCCAGAAGTCTTACTATGATAAAACCAGCAAACCGCTCTGTTCTTTACGAAAAGGGGAGACAGTGAGGATGCAGACATCAAAAGGTTTTGATCCCATCAGATTTGTGAAAAGTTTGTGTCAAGAGCAGAGAGCATATATTGTGGGATCACAAGGAATGGAATTCAGACAAAATCGGAAGCATTTATTACCAGTGTCTGAACGAATGTTACAGCATCTTGCCTGTGACAAAGACTGTAGTTCTCAGAGTGACTTGTCAAATGTTCCTGTTCCAGAGAACATTCCATCAGCAATCCCCATTCCTGGGAAAATCTCTGATAGTCTACAAGAAGAACATTCCCCAGTGACTGTCTCTGTTGCTTGCTAAACCCAGTCCTAACTATTATGTCACAAGATCGGGTCAGTATCTCGAAACTTATATCCAGATACAGAGCAACCTGGACGGGACTGTTTTTCTTTATTAGTGTCTGTATAACTGCATGCCTATTAAAATGTGATTGTTTATAAGAGACAGCTCAGTAAAGAGGGAGTATGTAGATCAGTGTGTGTGATTTAAGAAGCCTTCCAGTGAGTCAGCACATGCAAGCAAGAGTGCCATTTGGAGTGGGCAGCCAGAGTGAGAGCATGCAAGTTTGTAGTCAGTGAGTTAAACAGTTCAAGTTTAATGTTCCTGCCATTCATCCTGATGTATCTGCATACAATAAACTACTTAGGCAAACACCCACGCCTCAATGTCTTCCAAATGAACATAAGAAGAGCGACTATCACCAGCTATGCCAGGAGAAATGCGGGCATGGATTTGTAACATATGTCAACACAGCTAGCTGGAATTTTGTAAATAATTATATGTTATTTGTATATCAAACTGATTTGTACAGATGCTTATGCTGAAAATGTACTTGTGAGGTTTGCTTGTGTTAAAATGTATCAACAGTGTGCCTCCTCTGCAAGGAAAAGAAATGTGCATGCATTACTGTAACTGTTTAAATGTATATATTGTGACAGCATATATTAGAAGTGAAGAGAGTAATCTTAATCCACCTGACTTTGCAAAATATTCTTGAAATTAAATTACTTTATGGGTTAAGCCATAAAGATGTTATCACACAGTTTTGAAGGGAGCTGAAGATGCAACGTCTGTGCTAGAGAACAGGTTGCAGCTATTGTAGGAAAAGTGAAATGGTTTTATGACTTCCAGCAGCTGCACCACATCTGAGCAAAGCACTGTCTGTGTGTACTGTAGCACATAGGTGCTAAACCCTGACAGGGTGGGAAACGGAGTGAGATGACCAGATGTATGTGATGTCATTCTGTACAGACATAATGTTTTAATATTAGAGGAGACTGAAGTCTCTGCAGCATTCTGTATTCTGTCTTGGATCTAACAATAAGGACCACTCACCCATCTTGGCTTGCTCTATTCAGTTAAGCAGGAACAGTCATTTTTTTTAGTCAATCAGGAATAGATAGTGAGACTAGCTAAATACTGTTTTTCTAGAACAGTGTGAAGCTTTCCATCGGCATTATTTTTAATATTCCCTTTGATAAAACTCTGGTGTTTACTGTAATTAGATATTTAGTATTTTTACATTCTTTTACTATTTATTATTAAATATATTTAAACTTCCCATTATGGCTGGTCCTTTTAGAAAAATATTTAAGCTTTGAGAGTACTTGCACATATTTGGTGATAACTCTGGCCACTCCTGAAAGCCTTGCTGTTTGGTCAACATTACCATTTGTATTAATACTATTTTCACTCAGTATAATTGGGTACCCTTTTAAGAGCCTTACAGAAACTGGCAGGGGTTCTGGTGCCAGTGGTAACCACCTTATAATCTGGGCAGAAGGGGGCACAACAGGTGAATCTGTGCCAGCCTTTCCCAGGTGTGTGTGTGTGTGTGTGTGTGTGTGTGTGTGTGTGTGTGTGTGTGTGTGTGTGTGTGTGTGTCTGTGCATGTGTGTGTGTCAGCTGCTTGGAGCAGGGACACAAAGCACTGGCTTCATAGACAGGGTGTGGGAGGACTTGTCTTGGAACCCCAGCTAAGGACTTGGCTGTAAGCTGCACCACTAGGGAGTCTTATTAGAGGACTGGACAGATAGAGAGAGGAACTAGCCCCCAGACTGAGCGTGTTTCCTGGGTGCTCTTAAGGGAAATTGTGCTTGATGCAGACAGGTCTGCACCTAGAAATACTGAGTGTATCCATTTGTATTCCAAGTGAACTTCCCTCTCCAGTGTCAGTGGTGAGGATTCAGGCTCCTTGATTACTGGCCCAAAATGGGGAAATCACAGTGGGAACTAATTATACTTATTGTTTTTTATACCACTCAGATATATGGTAGGAACTACTTAAATGGTATTATTACACCACTCAGTTATATGGTGGGAACTACTTATAGGTATTATTATTACACCAATCAGTTAATATGGTGAGAAATAATTATACTTATTTTTACACCAGTCAGTTATATGGTGAGAACTACCTCCCAAGTATTATTACACCACTCAGTTATATAGTGAGAACTACCTACAGATATTATTACATCACTCAGTTATATGATGGTAACTACTTATAGATACTAGTATTGTACTACTCAGTAATCAGCTAAGGGGGGCCATTAGACTGCACTGATGGATAACTTAATACTTTGTGTTTAACATGACATTATGGATAAAATAGTCAACACCTGTCTTACAGACCACAGTGTCTCACAGTTTTATTTAGCTATCCCAGTGAATAAAAGGAGACAGTAAGCAAAGTACTTTTGCAAGGGAGCCCTAAGCCCCCTGCCCTCCCCTCTAAAGATGTGATGATTCTGGCCCTGCAACCACGGTCATAAAATATGCCACCTCCAAAACATACTTCCATTTTTCTGAGCTGATGCAGCTTTGGAGCTAATATATTAAGATATTATCAAGGTATGCAGGCAGTACAGCCACCCTGCTAAAAAACAAAAATTACATCAAGACTGCAGTCAGTTTCTGGACTGCAACAGTTTACCAAATCACCTATGGTTGCTCATGTGTGACACAATAAACTTCATTAAGCCAAGGTAGGCAACTAGTAATCCACAGTAGATGTATGGTAGTATACATATTTTAGGCGAAGGGAATACTGCAACCCCACTGCTAATACAATGGCACCACAGAGAAGGACCTCACTGCATTGCATTTTGAAGTGGGAAAATGCAATGTACAGCCAGAGAGTTTTGTATCGGACTGATTCCTTGAGAGGCATTCTTCTGCCCCAAATTAACTTTTTTACACATTTCAAAGTAACCTTTTGTAAACATTTCATATTAAAAAAAATGAAAAAATAAAAAAAGATAAAACAATGAAAGTAAAAATAGCTTTGCTACATGTCAGAAGCCTTATAAAAATAGTCAATTAGAAATGCCCCCCTCTTTAGTGGATGTTATCTGTAATACTACAAAAACCAAAGCTCCAAACTGTATACCACAGATTCCAGAGTATAACTTCTTTCATTTCAGCAGAGGTGTTGGGATAAGGGACAGTGTCTTGAGCATCTAAAAGTAAGATGGCAGTAAAACAACCCAAGACTGGAAAATGGCCAGGAATAAATATTGAAATACTTTATAATAAGCAACATGTCATACATCACCTATACATCATAAAAGTAAGGCAGCTTCTTGACTAAATACCTGACTGTAAAAATCAATGAAAATAAACTCCTTATTGAGGAGTTAATCAAGACATTTACTGGATAAACTACTCATTACTGTATATATATATATATATATATATATATATATATATATATATATATATATATATATATATAAATCAGCTTTGTTAATTAAGACAACCTGGGAAAATAGTATGAAATCCAGCTAGAGATGGAATTATATGGGATAGTGTACTAACTAAATAAGAGATCTTTCTGTTCTCCCACTCATGGGTTTAGTTTCTGTAATCAAGCAACATAGTTCATGACATCATCAACTTTCATCTAAGAGAAAAATTTGACTCCGTCAAAGAAATCATTCTTCATTGACTTTAACAATGGAAACTTAGCTGCAATAAATGACATCCTTATGAAAACGGATTGCAATGCTGGCCACAGTGATGCATATAAATCTGCTCTGGATGCTACAACTGAATATATACATACAAGGGTAAAATCAACAAGACGGCGCAGTGGTGCTGCGGTAGCATTGTCGCTTCACAGCAAGAGGTTCTCCGGTTTGATTCTCGGCTGGGGTTCCTTCTGTGTGGAGTCTGCATGTCCTCCCTGCATTTGTGTGGGTTTCCTCTGAGTGCTCCGGTTTCCTCATATGTTACAAAGACCTGTGTCTGGAGCATTTCTTCCCAAGCCTCCATTGAAAATTGGCTTTGTTCCAAGTCTGACTTCCCCAGTTAACAAATGTTAAATAAATAAAGAGGAAGCCTTGGTAGAAAGATAATATTAAACTCTACGAGAGAATAAAAAGGAACACTGGGAAGTCTCATGGCACTTAAAGAGGTTATTTATCTCCCTTGTTCGTGTCATATATTATTATTATTCAATTAAACAATTAAATAATGTTATTCAAAGTAAAATTCTTGAGTGGGTAGATCCTGGCATTTAAACATGGCACAAAAATGGAAGCCTTAGGTAAAAACATGATCATTGTTCAGTGATGACAACGGAGTAGTGTAACTGCAGTTATACGTTGTGTATGATGGAAAAACTGATCAAGCTGGATGTTAAAGAAATAATGAGAAATTTGAAAGAAGGGAAATTAGAGCTGTAGTATGAACTGTTGGAAGCATGTATAACAGGATAAGGATTTGGAATTGATAACAATGAGCAAGTTACCATGATGCTGGTTAAGCAACTGGTAGGTGAAGAAAATTGGCAGAAATAAGTAGTCAAGCAAAAAAAAAATGATTTAAAATATTGGTTGGACTGGAGGATACAGCTTGCAGAAAGAATCTAAGACTGACTGGAGCTGGACCTGTTGACTCTGTCAAAACCACAATGGTGCAATGAATAGGATTTATGAAATCATCATTAAGAACTAAAAGAGTATCTTGACATCAGAGTGTTCAAGTCATACTATAACGTTTCAGCTGTGAAACAATAATGAAGAGTTACATTGACAGCACCAAACAGCAAATGTTATGGCATTTATAGCAGCCAGGAGGGAAAAATTAGTGTAGATGGACTTTAGTTGTTCAGATGCAGCTTCAGCAGAGACTGTAATTCATAGATACTGTGGTGTAACATATATGGATTTGGGAGAGGACTAAGCTCCAGAGGTGTTGAAGGTATTTTCAATGGAAGAAGTACTGATGTTGAAGTGTGGTGGTTGAGCAGTAAATGAAGAATGAGTACATCAGGACTGCAAATCCAGTTAACTCTGCAAGTAAAGTGGAATTAAGAGGGAGAAATGAGGCAAAAGAGAAAGTCAAACAAAAAAGCAGACTGTCTTTGAGTAAAGCTGGGGAAGTAAGATGGTATAACGGGGTTTCATATCTCAATCTGTCTAGTAACTATTATCTACAGAAATACATATTACTTAAAGCATGTTCCAGAAGAACTGTCACAGTTAAGATAAATTTCACTTTATGGTAACATGTGACCTAGAGACTGCATTTTGAAAGTAAAGAAAATTGGTTATCTAGTAGAATTACTGTAAGTGACCCCCCCCCCCATTCATTGTCTTTATTTCATATGTTAATCATCAAGTGATCCATCTTTGGACAGCCAACAATTGCCGTGATAGCCCACAGATTAAACTAGATCAGGAAAGTATATTTGGCATAAATAAACAGCTCAGGTGACACTCAATAAAAAGTGGCAGCAGATATGGATCTTTTCATTTTGTCTTAATATGGGACTATGAAAAAACAAAGATTATACTGTTGGAACATACTGCTATAGATCTTACATTTTACTTTTTTGTTTAAGAGTTAATGCATGCTCCAAAATATATGATCTTTTACAGTAATCTGACAAGACATCAAATGGTATTTTGTAATTAGTAGGTTTGAATACCAAAAGCTTTCATTTTCAACAGTTATCTAAACCACTTTAATGGGAGTGTTTGTAACAGAGTGTTCAGTTGTAATATTGTATGTTGAGAAGTGCTTCCCATTTGATCCACATCTTCTGAGTGATCACTTAATAAGCAAAATGATTCATAATTTTAGCTGCATAGTTATTTTAAGTGTGTGGTAGTACAAATCAGTGATATTTGCATATTAATCCATGACCATCTATGCGTGAAATGGTTACTTTGTCACAGAACATCAGCATGACATGCAACATATTATGTGATCACAGTATATACACTGGAAACATTAAACCCTCTAATAAGAGACTATCCAAGTCACCTCAGTTAGTGCAGTTACAAGTGGATATTTGATAATTATTACTTGAACAAAGTAATAACTTGTGGTCCAAGTGTTAAATGACAAGTTAAGAGTCTGTGAAGATGAAAATAAAACTTGAAATCACCAATCTGATATTAATTAATATCATACAGGATGCCAGTACCACAGAAATGGATTCATATTATTGAACAAATATTATAAAAAGGAGGAAGTTTTGAGGTAATCCACTGTGCATAAGAAATCCACAAAAGTAACCAAGATATATAGGTGGCCTTGGTAGGGGAACACAGTCTACTGACTTACATGAAGATGCTAGAAGAATCCTGCATGACTGAATAGGTGAATTCAGAAGCAGATGTCAGTTGTGCTAAATTTGCTTTAACTATCAAGATCAAAAAGGAAAAACAAAAAAATGCAATTTGCTTTGATGCTACTGGTATTTAAAATGCATACAATAAAAGAAAACTATAAAAACGGTATTCTTTTTTTTCTATTGGATATACTTTAAAGTGTTTGATGATAGCAGTGATATGGTGGCCTGGCAACCAGAATTTAGTGTCATGATGTGAGAATAAAATAATGCATGCAATGGTTGTAGCACACCAGTGTTGCACTTTCTGTTACCTTGATGAAAGTGACGTGCAGCAATTAGAGCCAGAAATAGGTTGTGCAAGCTTAGAAGGAAGATGAGGTAGGGACTTTGGAAGAAGTAATATAATTTATGAAAGGGGAACAGCATGGGGAAACAAGGAAGTATTTGTTCAGGTGTAATTGCCTTTACAGTGAGACAGGGCTTTCGGAATGTTGAATAGAAGCATATACCATGAGAAAGCAACACAATACATTGAATGTTGAGAAAAGAAAAAAACACAACCATTTTAAAATTATGGATAAGAATATAATTAGCATGAATGTACATAACATATTAGGATCAACTGAAGAAATGGGATATAAATTAGAGTCCTATATCAAATTCTATACTTTTTTTTCTAAATCCATGTCCAGTTTAAATGCTCTAATATAATAGGGGCTAACCTGAGGACTTGTCTTTGTAATTATCAGAAGAGTGTACGACCACCTCTGTGTTCGTAAAAAAATGTTGATTCCACAATGGTAAAAAAACCCCGACCTCTATACACATTAAAAACTTAAGCACTTTCACACACAGCACAGTGGGCTTCATCAGAACATAATAATTACTTTGAATACACCTTATATTTGAGAAATGGCGCCAAATTACAGCTGATGTTAAGCTTTTAGGCTTTTAAACTTTTAAAGCGATACCTACAAAAATATTAGTGCCAGCTGTCTGGCTCAATCTGCCATATCTGAAAAAAGGCAGCTCACAAACCATAACACATTGATGGTAGAATAACCAGTGAAATCTACAATTATTTGAGAGTGAAATATCCCGGATTAGCTGCCTTAGTTGGCATACCAAAAGTGCACAAGGACACACAAGATCCCCCATTTTGACCTATTGTCTCCGGTAGCAAATCAAAAACATTTCCCATGGGTAAACACACAGACATGTGGTTAAAACACATTTATTATAAGATACCTCACATGGTGAAAGACTCATGGGAGTTCTTAAGCATGTACCCTGCAGACACTTGGAAAGAGGGATTGAGGTTTGTTACCACAGATGTCATCGACCTCTTTTCATGCATCCCCAAACAAGCAGGGTTAGAAGCTTTTTGTAATAGCATCACCAAATATACTAATTTAAGTTGGGATGAAGTATGTCTAGTTTTAGAATGTATGTTCATAGTGCTTGACAACAATTTTATTTTGAGGGTGAACATTTCAGGCAGACCAGGGGGGTAGCTATGGGGGCAACCTGTGCCCCTATATTTGCCAACCTGGTCATGCTAGATTGGGAGGACACCACATTGTTCTCCAGTGCATATTACAAGAGCATCAAGCGCTATTCAAGATTCTTGGATGATATATACATCATATTATGGGATGATAGTATGGACAAATTTGATGCCTTCATACAATTTTTGGATAATAGTAGTGATTTTCTCAAATTCACATATTCCCATAGTTATGATGGAATAGCATATCTTGACACTTATATATACAATCAGGAAGGTGGATTCAAATCTAGAATACATCAGAAAAGTACTTTTTTCCAACAACTACTTGGAATAAGGCAGTTGTCATCCAGAGAAGCTCAAATATAACATATTTAAGGGGCAATGCATACGAGCTGCACGTATGACTTCTGATTATAACAAAATGTTGGAAGAAATTAAATTCATAACCAGCTTATTTCAAGAGACAGGATATCCACTGAAAATGATGCAAAATATAAGACAATACATTACACAAGAATGGGGAAATAAATTTAAACCGCTATTAGGATCTGGTGTTGTGAACAAACAGGCACATAATGTTATAAGGGCCAGGAACAACAATGACAGTGAGACAGTCCAACACCAGAGATCCTTTATATTACAGTACAATACAATAGTAGGTAATGTGATCAATATATTATGTAAATATTGGTATTTGATGTCTGGAGATTCCAATTTGATAGACATTATGGGTACAAAGCCAGGAATTGTTTACAAAATGGGACAGAATATCTAAAGTTATTTGGAACAACATCCTGTAGGAGTGAAGGGTACAGTGAAAGTAACAAGAACACATACTACAAAATGTGGTACATGTAATCAATACAGGTACATACTAGAAAAAGAACAATTGATTATTAACAATGGATTTAGGCCAATTGTAAAATTTATACAAGGAAACTGTAATACAAAAATGGTCGTTTATCTGGCTAAGTGCAGCAAATGTGCAAGTTATTATATAGGTAAGACTTAGAGGTGTTTCAGAAAATGCATATACGACCATATGTATAATATAAGGAGGAAGGACCCTACAAATGCCTTATTCAGACATGTTGAGAAGATGGGCGACACACATGAATTCAAATTTGCTATTCTAGATACAATCAAAATGGATCCTAGAGGGGGTGACCATAAAACAGTATTAAGTTTCAAGGAAGTTTGGTGGCAGTTGTATTTGGATGCAGCAACCCCACCTGGGCTCAATGATCACATCTCATGCAAGCCCATTCTGGAGATGAATTAATATCTTAGGTATATCTTTGGTACAATTTATACATTATTTAAAATTTCTTATACTTCATATATTATAATTTACATTTCATATTTCATATTGCATATTTTCATTGAATATTTGGTCATATAAAGATGTTGACAGATATTATGTTTATACAAGTGCATACATTATATTTTATATATGAACATTACACAATATCCAATCAAACTACTATATTACAGTACATTAGATTATAGGAAGTGGATCCAACATAATGTCATATTTTTAGTTGTATATTTTAGTTGTATATTTTTAGTTGTATATCTTTTGGGATTGTGCACATAATATTTCAGATATATATTATATCTGCGCACAATACATACCCATACATTTTATTAAGAAGTTACACAATGGTTTAGTACATATATTAATCAGTACATGCGTTCAAAGCATTACGGAAAGGATGTTTTATTGTATTTGCATTCGTATGCACACTATTTAGTGTCTTGGAACATTTAATGTTTTTGATTTTGTTTTTGATTTTATACACCATATGTTTGGAGGAATTTATCGATATGCTTTTGTTAGGGTTCGTGAGCTGCATTTTTTCAGATATGGCAGATTGAGCCAGACAACTGGTACCAATATTTTTATAGGTATCACTTTAAAAGTTTAAAAGCCTAAAAGCTTAACATCAGCTGTAATTTGGTGCCAATTCTCAAATAAAAGGTGTATTCAAAGTAATTATTATGTTCTGATGAAGCCCAATGTGCTGTGGGTGAAAGCGCTTAACTTTTTAATGTGTATATAGGTTGGGTTTTTTTTACCATTGTGGAATAAACATTTTTTATGAACTCAGAGGTGGTCGTATACTCACTGGTGATTCCGTGGCAATTACACACCAGTTGGTTGCTTTTGATATATTCCGTAATTATCAGAAGACCCTCATTTGAAGGGGAAAGGCTGTGATAAGAATATTAGAACTTATACACAATACTCTTCATATTTATAGCTTATGTATGCCCAGACATCACTCAGTACTTTGACACTTTGCCAGTAAGCTTGGAAATTCATACAGTATATGGCCAACTGTAAAGTAACTGTCTCATATCTGCTGCAGCAGACATCCTCCTGGACAAAGGTCCTATGCTGTCTGATGAGAGTATGATAAATCTGACTCATGTTTCCAGCAGAAAATACTCTCACTAAGACAACAGCCTACAGAATACACTTCCTTACCCCATCCATCCAAACACATCATTTGTTTGTGTCTTTCGACTTTTTCCCGGTTAGGGGTTGCCACAGTGGAACTCCTGTCTGTTAATAATTGGCAGAAGATTTTTACGTACCGAGTTGCCAGCTCTGATGCACAACCTTCAACGAAGGAATGCCCATTCACGCATGTCTCCACACAGAAGACACTCTAGCTGAGAATCGAACCGAACAGCATCTTACTGTGAGGCGACAAAGCTACCGCAGCACCACCACCGCAGTCTCATCCAAACACATCATGTCAACCTATTTTAACTCACTCATTCTCTCAGCTACCAACTCTATTTGTTAACACAGTCTGTAACCTTGAAGTCAGTTGATCTGTAGAGTTTGAGAGTTAAAATGAAGTCAAACATACAGAGCGCGCTCAAACAGATTTTTTTGCATTCATATTGTACATACCCAGACATGTTGTGCTTTTAGACAGCTGCATAGATTAAGATTTTCAATACAGAAGGACAAAAGTGTTTAAAATAAAGCATTAGCGTAACTGAAATCTCAAACTTTAGTAAAACAATTAAAAAAGTGCTCTATTCCCCTTCTTATAGACCATTGTTTGTATGTGCTGTTGGGAGTGAGAATTGTCAATGCAAAAGGTCTCAAAGGGTCATACTACTTACATTTACTCAGAAATTAGGGACAGACAAGCATGACACTCTGCAATTACTATCACTAAAGGGCCCTATACGACATTATAGGAAACAAGCCTAGTGGACCATCTACTCATGACGAATGTCTAAACCTAGATCAGATTTTTACTTTACTTTAAAGTCATCTACACTTCTCTAGTTATTATATGTAAACAAAACTAATGCATCTTCAACTGCAATACTTTTTTGGAGAATCTGAACATCTGAATCTGTGGTAAAACCAGAAGTTCAGGAATACTAATCTACATCCACTTTCCCAATACTGTCTTTCCATTTCATAATCAACAAAAGATGGCATAGTGGAATAATTAAGGTACGTCATTTCTATAATTACCTATCTCATTAGACTACATCAAAAGTAAACAAAAGGGCTCCCAATCTGAAGTACAGCATATGATCTTACACCTCCTGATATTTCAAAATATAAACCGAAAGTCAAACAAAACACAGTCAATTCTGAAAGTTATTATTACACCTTTATAACACTTTCTGCAGTTGCCTTTCCATCCTCTGCCCTGTTACTTAACTCTGAGATTGAAATGCCACAGAAGAAAGGGAATAATTCCAAGGAACTGCAAATCAGAGATTTTATATTCTTCCCATTTCTCTGTTTTAGTAGCACTACTTCAAGCATCACAAAATATAGTCCTTAAAACGTCAACAAGTACCCAGATCCATAATGGCCAAATAAGGAATATAATTCACTAAATGCAACATCCAGTCTTTTCAGCACATCTAACAGAAATCTAGACATAAAGTTGTAACCTACATGTGCTTATGGTACCATCTTAGGTCCACTGTACATTACAACTTAACAAATCATGCAAGCCTCATCACAAACTACCACATCCAGGCCTTTCTAGTGAAACTATGTCTATACCTGCAGGAGTTTCATATAAATACCAGAATTCATAGTTCACATTCCCTTCAATAGTTCAAAAAAGGAGACATGCTTTAGGGGCTTGTAGAGAAGAAACAAGGGGTGAGCATAATGCAACCACAGTGTACTAAAATAGTGACATCCAGCAACTAGGAAGTTTGACAGTTCCTAATAATAAGGCTGAAGCTTGAATGGAATAAGGAAAAGGGGAGACAGAATATGTTGTTTAAAAAGCATATCCTGTCCTAGAACATGATTTTAAACCATACATTCTAGATTAAAGTATTATATTGACAAATGGACCTCAAGATATTGTGAATGTCCAGACACTATGCAACAGTTATCACACTGTCAGTGATCCACACTGTCAGTGATCCAGGATCTTCAAAATCAGCGAAGAGGGTAAGCAAAACAATTCCTAAACTCTGAAGATTTTCTAGATCTCAAATACAAAGGTTTCTGGGTTGCTCAGGGAAAGCACGGAGTCATCTATACAGTTCTAATTTATAAGTTCCATGAATGAAAGCATATTTAAGAGACACAGTAATTTCACATGATGCAGTCTTAAGTACATGAATTAAGATGAACATGGACAAAGGCATTCTAGTTTAGTGCTACTATAGAATAAGGCTTGAAAAAATATTTCTCATCAGGCAGCAGTAAGCCCACAATCCCCTTCAAATGTTGATTGATGACTGGTTGAAGAGTCATTTTATGTTGAAGAGTCATTTTATGTTCATGTTATCTGAAATATATTGATGACTAGAAAGTCAAATACATCCTGCACCCAGATTTAATAACAGCACAATATGACATCCATGACACTACCAAAAGAAGGGATATTCTTCTAGTAGCATTTGTGTCCTATAAGCATCTAAAGTGGCTTAGCAGGTCTACTGAAACCAGGTCTTAATTGAGTGTGTCAATTCTGTTGTCTATGACAAATCTAATTTCATACTGTCAGCACTAGTCACAGCTAGTGCCTGATAATACATGAACTGACACAACATGCCTGGCTTTGGAAGCCCAGTAATAAGACCAGAAAACAAGTAGCCCAAGGCTCTTTATGTAAAGTCTTAACATAATAATTAAGCAAGGGAATTAATGGTACTTAAAACTTCATAAAAGTGTCTAGGTTACAACGACAATTTCCATGGATATACAAGATGCCAGTCAGCAAATCTACTTTACCTGCATTGCTATGACATGGTCTGGCAAGGCTTTTCTGGTATACATTGCAAATACTGAGAGAACCAGGAAGGCCAAAAATGTCATAGGCTCCCTTCTGACAGTAAACAGAAGTAGATGGATAAAGTACCGCTTTGTCTGCCTCTAGTACTAGTCTTGAGATCTGGATGGGTAGACAAAAAAAATACACCATGGTCATCAAGCACAGCCCTGAACAATGCAGGAGGTGAGCACTACTATGTACTAAGGAGCAAGAATACATTTTTTCTACTTAAAGCTTATATAGTTAGGCATCTTAAGGTTCTCATTATCCCTTGCATAGTAGTGTTCCAATGTCCCTAAGTAGAGTTCAGAAAAAGGCAAACATATTTATCTCGGTGACAAAGGGAGATAATGCCAGCACAGCTCTTTAGAATTTTGTAAATAGTATACGTCATTTTGTGAATATCAACATGATCTATACAAGATGCTTGTGTTACAAAGGTATTAGAACTGTACATCATGTATATATCAAAGTGGTCTGTACAGACAGTGGTATTTTATAAAGTGCTTGTGCTTAAAATATAACCACAGTGTGCCCTACTGGAATAGAACAGAAATGTACATGCACTACTGTAACTGTTTAAATGTATATATTTGAACAGCGGAATACAGGAGGTTAACTTCAGAAAAATAGCCAAAATTAAATTACTTTATACGCTAGGTCGGAGACATAATGTCTGTACTGAGAATCTTTCTGTATTGTCTTCGGAGTTAACTAACTACTACCTCTGAAAGTATGAAGGAATGCAATTGTTTTATGACTTCTAGCATCTGCCAAAGATCTGAGGTATATGTATATTCACAGGTTAATGCTAAATACTCCTAGCTTCCATCAGTGCGGGTTTCACATGGGATAAAGTCAGATGACAAGAAATGATGTCATTCTGCCAGCTATCCCAGCAGTAATATTTGAGATATTAATTTGAGAACTCTCTTAGAGAGACAGTGCATTTTGTACTCTATATTGGACCTGACAAGAACCATTCACATCTGCCTTGCTCTCTAAGTAAGTTTCTAGGGTATAGTAACTCTCTTAGATACAGTCAGGAATATCGTGAAGCTTAGTTTAGATATTTTGCTTTACTTATTTGAGACTGTCCTTCAGTATCCTCTTAAATATTTCCTGTGATCTTGAACTCTGATGTCACTGTGAATGTATACTAGTCCAACTGGATACATGTCCATTTTCAGTGGAGGCCCGAGGAGAAAAGCTCTGCTATCTAACAGCATGATAATCAAACAGTCTTTACAAAATACATAAGGTATTACATGCATGAGAAGAAAAGTAAATACACAATTCAAAAATTAAAGCATGAAAAATATGTACACAGTAAAAAATTTTCAAGCACAGAAAATACTTTGGGCATTTTAATGACAATATGAGGAAAGTACATAAAGATAATAGGAGGTAAAGCTTTTACTTGAGTATTGGAAAGGGTAGAATAAGACAGGATACACTAGGATGTTTAAAAGTAAGCAGCAGAATATGGAGGAGGGTATAGTTACAAGATTAGAGAGAGCATTTCTTAGTAGGATAGCTTAGTGCTGGGAGAAAGAAAGATGTATGCAAGAGTAGTGAGGAGCAGAAAGATCAGCTTGGGTAGTTGCATGAGCATAGCCAGTGGTTGGAAAGGTAGTGTTTTAGTTTAGTTTTAAACAGTGAGATGGAGGTTTGGGTTGTCAGGTCAGGAGGAAGTTGATTCCATATTTTACCAACTGAGTTGGAAAATATAGAGTTACCTGCAGTGTTCTTAGATAGAGAGGTTTGAATCAGTATTTTACTAGACGAGCAAAGGTTTTTTAGGTTGTTGTAAGGCTTAATAAGGGTGGAGAGCATAGGTGTATAATCAGGGTGGTGAAGGGCTTTATGGGCTATAGAGAGTTGATAGTATTGAATCAGGTGGGGTAGCTCTAGCCATCCTAGGAGGTGGAGATTTCTGCAGTGATGTGTTTTATATGGGGAGGCAGTGGCAAATCTGGCAATGTTATTGTAGGTTGATGTAAGCTTATTGATGTTATATTTGGAAAGGTTGGTATATATAGCGGAAGCATATAGTAGTGTAGAGATAAGATGTGTTCTGGCTATGGTAGTTCTAGCTTCTGGAGTTAAGAATGATTTGATTCTGTAAAGAGAACCTAATTTTCTATTAGTTGCTTTTATGCTTGAGTTAATATGAAAGTCAAATTTAAGTTGGTTGTCAATAGTTATGTCTAAGAGTTTGGTTGTTTGGTCAGGGGAGATAAGGGTGCCATTGTTTGAAGTAAGAGAGAAGTTAATAGAGGGGGATTGGTGTGTAGGTAAGAAGAGGAGAAGTTTAGTTTTCTTAGGGTTTAGAAGAAGACAGTGATTAGAGAACCATTGTTCTATGGTAGTAAAAGTTTTTTGGGTGAGGTTGTTTAAGTCATTTTGGTTGGAGGCAGAACAAATGATGGTGGTATCATCAGCGTATTGAATACAAGTAGTTAGAGATGTGGCAAGGTGTAGGTCATTAATAAAGGTGGAAAATAAAAGAGGACCTAGGATGGAGCCCTGAGGGACACCTAGAGAGGTAGGAAGAAGCTCTGAGAGATTGTTGTTCCATAGCACTGCTTGTTTCCTATTTTGAAGATAAGAAGTAAACCAGTTTAGAGCAGTGCTATCAAAAGAAAGAGATTTTAAGCGATGAAGGAGTAGTTGGTGATTCACCATGTCAAAAGCTTTTGACAGATCTACAAAGAAGGCTGATGAAAGAAGATTGTTGTTTCGGTTATTATTAATGGAGTCAATAAAGGTTAGTAAGGCTGTGGTGGTGCTATGGTAGGGACGAAATCCATGTTGGCAGTTTGCTAGGAGATTATTGTATAGGAGGTGATTAAGTAGCTGTTTGTGGATGCATTTCTCCATTATTTTTGCTATAGGATATAGCAGCGCAATAGGGCGGTAGTTAGAGTATTCAAAAGAATCACCCCCTTTAAAGAGTGGGATGATGTGGGAGATTTTCCAGAGTGAAGGTATAGTACTTTCTTTTATGGTTCTGTTAATTAGTATAGAGATTGGGTAGGCAATAGCTTTAGCTCCTAGCTGGAGATATTCTGCTGGGATTTTGTCGGCTGAGGGTGTAGAAGGTTTAAGTTTTTGAAGTAGGTTAAGAATATAGGAGGTGGGTATGGGTTTAAGATGAAATGGTGGCGGGGTGCAGTTCTGGTTACCTAGTAGAGCAGGGGCAGGGCTTTGTTGGTTGGCTAGATTAAGTATTGTAGAAGTAAAGAAGTTATTGAAAGCATTTGCAGTATGCAAGGGAGAGTCAGGGTGGGAGCCTAGTGGGCTGGGAGTTTCCACTTTCCCGGGGGAAAGTAGTTTGTTAATAGAATTCCAGAATTTTTGTGGTTGTTGTTGGGAGGAACTCTGTAATTGGGTATAAAAGTTTTTTTATCTTGTATGATAGCTATTTTAGTCAAGTTTCTTTTTTGTTTGTAATTTAGGTGGTCAAGTGAGTCTTTAGTCGTTCGCCATTTAGTCCAGGCTTTGTTCCTACTTATTATAAGTTGTTTAGTGTTATTTGTAAGCCATTGTGCTGTCCTGAATTTCATGCGTATAGAGCGTATGGGGGCATGATGATCAAGAATGGTAAGGAAGGTATTGTTGAAGTGGTTAACTGCATCGTCTAATGGCAAGGTTTGTAGAGGTGACCAGTTGACTAGGCTAAGTTCATGTTGAAACTGATGGGGGTCAAAGTGTTTTTTGCTGCGAGATAATCAGATAAGGGGTGGTTTCACTAGATGTGTTTTGTGCCTGATAATGTATGTTAGTGAGTGGTCACTAAGGTCATCTGGGAGGGTTCCTGTAGTGTATTTTTGTTGGGGGGTATTTGTTAGGATCCAGTCTAGTATGGTTTCTTTGTTATTGGTTTTATTTGTTCTAGTTGTTGAATTAATGGTTTGATGGAATCCATGGAGGTTAATATGGGTAGATGGATTCATTTGTTTGCATATGTTCCAATCAATGTTGAAGTCGCCTAATAATATGGTTTCTTGAGGGAGAGTGTTTGCGACCCAGTTAAGTAGGCCTTCTAATAAAGGAGGATTGTTACCTGGGGGAAGATAAGCACAAATAATATTTATAGTTTTGTGTGGATTGAGGGAGAGTTTGGCTGTAATAATTTCACTATTAGTGTCATTTGGAGGGGTATAAATAGTTTTACATACTTCTAGTCCAGTTTTGTAGAGTATGGCTACTCCGCCCCCTTTTTGTTTTGAACGGTCTTGTCTTAGGATGTTATAGCCGGGGGGGATAATTTCATTGTCTTTTATAGTGGGTTTAAGCCAGGTTTCAGTAAGGCAGAGAATGTCAAACTGTTGGACTTCTAGTAGGGCATGAAGAGCTGGGACTTTGTTGCAAATGCTTCGGATATTAAGATGAGCTATAGAGAGAGATTTGGGAGATGGGGTGTGTCGTGTAGACTTAGATTTCATATTTTGGGAATTAAGGGGAAGTACAAAGGTTTCAGGGCCTGGATTAGGGTGTATGTCCCCATCTTGTACTGACAAACTTTGTTTGAGTGAGGGCTTATAGTAGTAGATGTGTTTTGAGAGTGTGAGAATAAGGTATTTAATATGTGAGAGATGATGGTATTTTGGTTCAAGATATGAGTTGTTGTATATGGGACAGAGATAGGTAGTGAGTATAGTTGGGGGGGGGTAGTTAGGGTGTGTTTATTTGGGATGCTAACAGTGGAGCTTAGAGGTAGCTCATAGTAGGATATGATGTAGGTAGTGGAGAGAGAAGTTAATACAGTTAGTAGAAGGAGTGGGAGGTGTGTGTGGGACATTTTGAGTTGAGTAAGAGATTGTATTATTTGAAGGTATGTAGTCAGAGAGGTTGTGTGTGGGTGAGGGTGGAGATTGTTGATGAGTGGGTGGAGACAGGAAGAGGCTGAGATTGGTGAAGAATATGTAGGGTTTGGTTATGTGGGGATAAATGTAGAGGTTGCAGGGGCGGGTGGGATTTGGGGGCAGGGAGGGGAGCGGAGTGAGCCTGCAGGGCGAACAGAGCGGGAAGAGCCAAAGGAGTGGAAAAGTGCTGAGAGAAAACAATCAGCCAGGTAGAAGAAGCAGGTACGTGAGACAGTGATAGTGTGACTAGTAAGAAGAAATTGAGTGTGTTAAAAGCAGATGTACTGTAGATAGATCACAAAGGGAAGTAGATAGGCCAAGGGAAGGAAAATGTGTGAAATGGTGTAAAGCTCGAAGTAGAAGGCAGGAAAACCAGTGAGCTTATCAGAGGTAGAGAGAGAGAGAGGAAGTATAATAACAAGGGAGCTATGTTGTAGGCAAAAGTTAGAAGCAGGTTTGAGGAGGGAGGTAATGGGAGTAGAGCAGGAATGGAAGTAAGGAGAGCAGAGCTGTAATTAAGGGAGGAGAGATAGTGAAAGAAATAAGGGTACAATGGCAACGTAGGTAAGAGGGACTAGTTTGGAAGATAATGGGGACTGGTGCTGGCTGCTGGTAGTCCTGGGCGGGTTGGTAGGCTGGGCACGCAGTTACAGAGTATGGGGAAATATCTAGGCTTTACATACTTAGGCAGTCTTTCCTTTAGGTATAGGACGATAGACAATCTTAATGTCTGGATGTAGATAGAGAACACAGTTCTGGACACAGTTCGACTCTGCCAGTAGGGCCAGGAGTCCTATAGTAGATTTAGGTTGGTCCCGATAAAAGAGGGAAAGTTTTCTGGATGGGAGAGAGAGATGTAGATGGGAGAACAAGAAGTTATTCAATCGTCAACAAAATACTGAATTAGAATAGTTAGCTAAGCACTTTTAAAAAATGTCCTTATGCAGTACAAAAACACACTATTAACATATTCCTATGTTACCTATCTGTTATAATAATATGTTTTATTATTTACTATTAAACATATTTAAACCTTTCATTGTGGCTGATATGTGTAGATATATTTAAGTTTTGAGAGTACTTGCATATTTATTTGGTGACACTGTTTGGGCCACTCCTAACAGCCTTCCTCTTGGTCAAACTGCTATTTGCATTAATATTAATATTACACAGTAAGACTGGACACCCTTTCTTAAGGGCCTTAAAGTAGCTGACAAAGAGATGGCTGGTGGCAGTGATGGCTACCTTACAATCTGGGCAAAAGGGGGCATAGATAGTAAACCTGTGCCAGCCTTTCCTAGGTGTGTGTATGTAAATGAAACCTCAGAGAGTGTGTGTGTATCAGCTACTTGGGGAGGGACACAAAGCACTGGTTGGACAGAGGGTGCTGGAGGTCTTAGCTTGACTACTCCTCTGAGATCTCAACTCTACTGCTCTGCCAGTGGGGAGAGTCTTACTGGAGATCTGGAGAAAGAGGGAGAAACTAGCCCCGGATTGACTGTGGTCTCTGTGTGCTCTTAAGAGAAAATGCAATTGATGTAGAGAGCTGCATCTGGAAATACTGTATGTGTACCCATTTTCCTCCCTGTGTACATCCCCCCTGGTGGCAGTGGTGAGGATTTAGTCTACTTGAATACAGATCCAGTGGTAGGTTGACACAATCTCTTTGAGTATATACTCAGAGGTCTGATTTTTTACCCTAAATATGAAAGCAGTCCAAATCATTTTTTTTTGCTACTTAGATATGTGTTGCCACTTATCTGATCATCTTTTGAAAAGGTGATTCTTTCAATACACTTTCTGTGAAAAGTGCTTTGTGAAATAACAATAAAATCTGAGCTAAGCTTTAAATTATCGAACATATGTAAACAGAACTACTATGTGCTGGACAATTAGACTCTGGTTGTAGGTGTTTACACACCTTAATGTACTCCTTAAAATATTTTATATAGATAGGGGAGCTTAAGAAGATGTGCAGATAGTTACTTTCTCAAATTCTTTATCATCTCATACTGAAAAATTATGCCAAAAAGGATGATTGTGATGGCACCCAATCCTAACAGAGGGGACCACAGACATCTGATTACTATAATTCAATCTTTTTCAGGATAAACTTACCATTCTGAGAAGTTTAAAAAAGGTCAACCCTTAAATGCAGTCTACAGCCTAACTCCTCAAGTCCTTCATTATCAATAAAAAATTGATACATCAACAGAATACACATTTGGCAAATCTCCAGATATGAAAGTATAATCTGCATGTACTGGTAAACAGCTATTTAAATTATGGTCAACCTGATAACAAGCATTTCAGAAAAGGCAGTGACTAACCCCTGTCCAAAACAGCAGGATCCAAGTGAACTACTTGCCTATCTTAATGTGCATGTAAAGGTACTAAAGAACCAAAAAGCACATTCAAATTCCTCTTGCTATGTAAGAGAAGAGTGACTGAAGGGTAAATATTCAGAAGAAACCTTCCTAATGAAAAGGCGGAGGTTGCTTGGTTCTGAGCCTAGCCTCCGGTTCCTGAATTTTTCAGGAATCAAACAGAATATGGAATAAAAAAAAGAGCTTCTACTGGTCTGGAACAACCTTACAGAAGGCTCCTATGTTTGATTCTAAGAACTGATTTTCTTGCCTAAACATTTTTAAGGAGAAACTTCCAGGAAGGGATGTGCTAGGTGACTGCAGAAGAATATAAACCCAAGCAATAGTTGTGGTTTAAGCTACTTGTCCATGTCTCTGAGATGACTGTGAAGAAGTACAGAATATGATGTAGCACATCTCTGCTGTGAAACCAAGATCTCCACTGCTTTCTCTACTTCCTATTAAAGTTACACTGTAGAGGAATGGAATCTCATGCTTGTAACCACAAGGGTGCTGGAACCATGGGGGAAGGAGTGTCCCCCTACTTTTACAGCTGCAAGACCATGGTGGCAGCATCTTCTATGGTCCCATACATCTATGCATGCATTCCTGCCACCTGCGCAATTTTAAAAGTGTGTGCGTGTGTGTGTGTGTGTGTGTGTGTGTGTGTGTGTGTGTGTGTGTGTGTGTGTGTGTGTGTGTGTTTATGCCCCATTTAGGTATACCTGGTGGTTAGTGTTACTCTGGCTCAAACCCTGTACTTTATGTACAAGAAACAAGAAACTGAATTATCTCCCCATACCAACGCTTGTGATTCAAGGAGTTGAGTCCTTAGCTATCAACTGTCCAGATTTTCACAGAATATTTGCCTCATATTTTTGATCTGTTCCTCTTAAAATTTATGGTTTTCTGGCAAATCAGTGAGAAGTGAATTCACTAAATAATTATTGTTCTTTAAGTTTCAGTCTTCCTATCTTTCAGGAAATACACAGTAACACTTGTCCCCATAATATATCTTCCATGCGCTCCTTGAATCACAAGTGGTGGTATGGGTAGGGAATTCAGATCTTGTTTATTGTACGTAAAGTACAGGGTTCGATTAATTGTGTTTGTTAATTTAAAATGAGACCACAGTAGCCTACTGATACAAGGTTATCCTGTTTTTACACCTGAGAAATGGTTAAGAAATGACTTGCAGTTTCAGAGCAGTCCTAGGTCAATTCTGATTGTTTCTTAAACACAAACTTGTTTTTGTTTTGGCTCATTAGCAGCAGTACAAAAGAACTGCCTGCTCACACCCTTGTTCTCCCCCTCCCCCTTCCCTGTTAATTACCTTAGGCCAATCCCAAAGTTAATATATATTACCTGTGGCAGGCAACATTTTTAAAACTACAATCCACTCAGCTACAGGCCCCATAAGGGGCTCAGTGTCTCTCCAGTAAGTGTTTTACAACTGTATATGCTTATTTATGTTTTATTGTGTTAGACATCTAATATGATTTATGATTTATTATTGGAAGTTACTATGGCATGTTAGCATGTGTTTGTCTGCACCAAGTTGTTTTTAGTATAATAGTATGGTCTATTTGCATAGCTGCACCTTGTTCACCAATGTTATTCAGGTATATGTGTTGTGTGTAGACAGCTCATACTGGTGTCTAATTATTTCTATAAAATTGTGCTGTTACTGGTGGATAGAATCACATTAGAGACCCAGGACAGAGTGCTGCTCGCTATATTTTTATCTGTGACTGCATAACTGTCAGCTGAGGTCTCTTCTAACTGATGTTTTTCCAGTTGGCTCAGTATCTGCATATACTAGTAGTTGGTTTAAGACATATTTTTCTGTATGCAGTAGCTATTTGCTCAGTTTGTTTTTTGTAAGCTTTATAATATATCTTTATCATCTCAAAAGTGCTTACTCCTCTCTGTACTTTTCTTTTCTAGAGCTAACACGTATTCAACTGCGGTACCACCTTTATCATTCTTATAAGAAAAGGCAAGTCCGGGTCTGAACTGTCTGCAAACAGCTAAAGTTAACTTTGAGTATGTGTCTACCTGTTTGAGCCAATATTCATTTGCCCCTGGAGAGAACTGCTTTGGCTTGTAAGCGCCACCCCCCACCCCACACACACACACACACACACACACACACACACACACACACACACACACACACACCTTCCATTTTCTCTCTTATTCCCTTCTGTTAGCAAATAGTATCCATAACTGATAAATACTGTGTGTTTGTTAATTTAAACTGAGACCACAGTAGCCTACTGATACAAGGTTATCCTGTTTTTCACCTGAAAAATGGGTAAGAAATGACTTACAGTTTCAGAGCAGTCCTGAGTCAATTCTAATTGTTTCTTAAACACAAACTTGTCTTTGTTTTGGCTCATTAGCAGCAGTACAAAAGAACTGCCTGCTCACACCCTTGTTCTCCCACTCCCCCTTCCCTGTTTATTACCTTAAGCCAGTCCCAAAGTTAATAAATATTACCTGTGGCAGGCACCATTTTTAAAACTACAACCACCCTTTGAGCACCTCATGCTCGGCTCTTCCATAGAACTTATTAAAACTGCCTGAACTGGGGCACAGCTAACTGATAGTTTGTGGAAATACAGGGTACCTACCTGAGTCTCCACATTCACTATCATATGTTCATTTATCAGTTTACTCTGTTACCTGATTGTTTCAACCCCTCATAAGAGCAAATAACAGGGTTTCTACCCGCTTTGCTCCCCACCCTGCCCTCTATTCCCTCCCGCCCCCAGTGGTCCTACCTTTATTACACTCGCAAACACCTCCCATCTTTCCAATAGCCAACCATGGCACTAAACCCAACACTACCTCCTCCATCTTCCCACTACTATCACTCCTCCTCAGCTAATATGTACAAGCATACCTTACCTATGCTCACTGCATGCACTCTCCTTGCATATCTTACATTCTACCAAAACTCCATCATTCCCCCACTCAACCACTACCACTGTACTACTACTCACACCACCACTCATGTCTCACCCTCACTCAGCTCCCCTCCCACCAACTCAAGAACCATCCCTATGCACCCCCCGCATATTCTACCAACTATATTACTCAAACATAAATCATCCCTACAACTTAACATAGTAACCGTTCCTCCATACCTATTACCCACAGAGAACAATCATAAAGTTTCCCTAAAAAAAAAAACACATTCAAAAACTGAGAAAACTAATAACCTCATGCATATCAAAACTAGCCCTAAGTGGAGACATCCACCCCAACCCTGGCCCTACCATCTCCAACCCTAATCCTCATAATCAGACTAGAAACCACAACTTCTCCCATATCACAGCCAATAGAAAGCCAAGTGACTTCCTTCTACTAAGCCTAAATATTAGAAGTATATCCAACAGCGTCCATGAACTCCATGCCACCATAGACTTGTACTCCCCAGATACAGTCATCCTGACAGAACAACGTAGCCAAAGTGGTTAGAAAAACATTTTATATAGCCCACCTAATCATGAAGGGATTCACATCTAGATCAGGGGAGGTCATCGTGCCTCTTTACTCATCCCTCATCAGGCCCATAATTGAGTACAATGCCCCTTTTGGGATGTACCTTACCAGACACCTGCAGCAACTGGAAAGACCCCAAAAGTACCTCACCAAGAGGATCAAAGGGCTCAAACAGATGCCATATGCTGCCCGGTTAAAGAAACTCCAACTCTACTCAGTGGCATACCGCCTGCTCAGAGGCGATCTGTGCCTGACGTATAAAGCCATGTCCAACCCAGAATTAATGGACATGCTGCACCTCAGAAAATCCAAATCCCATCGAGCTATGCGCTTGAGAGACTTGAACCTCAGCACTGAAATAAATAGGACATGCTGGAGGGACAGATTCATAACCCAGAGGCTCCCTTCACTCTGGAATAAAATCCCAGTCCAGGTTAGGCAGAGTCCCTCATTGACTCTCTTCAAGAGGATGGGAGATCGTAGGTTTACCCCAGGTATCACTTCTGTGTCACTGTTAGACAGAGGCACAGTATACTAACCTCGAAAAAGGGCATAGCAAAATTAATTTAAAATGGGTGGCGAAAGCCAAACACACTCTGGCTAGGCTTATAAATGCTCTAGGGCAGATAGCCTAGTATGAACCTATGAACCTATAAAATCTCACATTACCAGTGAGCAAATCCTCCTTACCGGTTACAGCATACTAAGAGTAGACCAGCTAAACAAGAAAGGAGGCGGTGTAGCTATAATATTTAAACAGCATCTAAACATCCAGATCTTAAAATCATCAGCTCCACAAATAGGCAATGAAAAAATAATATATACCAACCTCAGAATAAACAAAAACAAAACCATCAACATAATTGGATGCTACTTCCCACCTGGCCAAAACATCCCTCCACTAGAAAACCTCCTCAGCTGGTCTACCCACCATCTCCCCCAAGAAACTATAATTTTAGGTGATTTCAATATTGAATGGCAATCCTGTTCTGGCAATCATCCAACCCATCATGTAAACCTTCATGGCTTCACCCAACTAGTCCAATTGCCAACCAGGATAAATAAAAACTCCAGCAAGCACACTATCCTGGATTGGATACTAGTCAGTAAGAGCCCCCAGTCATATATAACACGCTGCTTATCAGATAGCCTCTGTGATCACTCCCCAACATTCCTACTCAAAAAATACCTATACCAAGCTAAACCTGTCATCTACCGTCAAATACGTAAAAAACTAAACTTTAACCCCACTCACATTCATCTCATCCCTCAAAGAATGCAACTGGCATCCTCTAAAGTACCTCAGTCTTGATGATGCAGTTAAATTTTTTAATACTACCTTCCTGAGCATCCTTAATTAACATGCCCCCCCCATAAGACTTTCCAGAACAAAAGCACAACCATCCCCATGGCTACAGAAAACCACTAAGTCAGAAATGAAAAACAGGGATAAAGCCTAGGAGCACTGGCGCAAAACCAAAACCCCCTCAACTAGACAGAAATTCCAAGAACTATGCAATAGAGTCAAAAAGCTAATAAAATGGGACAAATTCCAATACTACCAGTCTGCCCTAGACTCCTCTCAACACAGCCCCAAACAATTCTGGTTCTCCATAAACTCCATCCTCTACCCAGGTAAAGTCAGTACCCGTCCTCCTAACATCCCTCACTCCTCTGAAAATATTGATACCTCATTCAACACACACTTCACACAAACCATACTATCACTAGCTAAACAACACAACCCCCCTCCCCTGCAACCCACACCTTCAACTAGTAATCTCCCCACTGCCTTCACTTTTTCACCTTTACCTACCTCCAACATAAAAAAACTCTAACTCAAGCCCACCAAATTAGCAGCAGACAACCTCCCAAGTGAATACCTACAAATTCCAGCTGATGCTCTGGCCTACCCAGTATCCATCTTGATTAACCAATCTCTGTCAGAAAGTTACGTTCCCACACTATGGAAAGTATCACATATAATTCCCCTCCACAAAGGCGGCCCCTCCACAGAACTAACCAATTGCCGTCCCATAGCTATTTTCTCTCCACTCTCCAAAATACTAGAGAGATGCATTTGCTCTCAGGTATCAAACTACCTCCTTACTAACAACCTCCTTTCCAATACTCAGCATGGTTTCAGACCAAACCATAGCACCACCACTGCCTTACTCTCCTTTACCAACACTATCCTTCAGCATAAAAACAATGGCTATCTCTCCTCTGCTACTTTCCTAGACCTATCTAAAGCATTTGACATGGTCCCACACAAACAACTCATCTCTGTCCTCAATAACCTATCCTTCTCTCAATCAGTCACCAACTGGTTTCAGAGTTACCTGTCTGACAGCCAACAATCCATTGTATGGCAGAATGACATATCTCCCCAACTACTTGTTCCTATAGGGGTTCCCCAAGGATCCATCCTTGAACCCCTACTCTTCTCTATTTTCACCAATAATCTAGCATCTGCCACCAAACATGGCACACTCATACAATACGCAGATGACTCAACCATCATCTGCTTAGCCCAGTCCCTACCCAAACTGCAAAAAGTCACACAGGAAGCCTTTTCCTCTATTGAAACTTGGTTATCCGATGCCCAATTAATACTCAACCCAAACAAAATTAAACTACTCATCTTCCAACCCACCAAACATACTCAAAGCAACTCTCACTTTAACATCACAGCAAAAGACAACACCACTACACAGCCAACAGAACACACCAAATTGCTAGGAGTAGAAAGACAAACTAAAATTTGACTTTCACATATCCATGACCATAAAAACGTCCACAAAAAACTAGGAGCGTTATACAAAAATAAACAACTTCTCACCAAAGCAGCAAAGATTTCAGTAGCAAATTCCCACCTTATCTTCACCCTACTTTATGCCTCTCCAATATATACCAACCTAAGGCAATGCAATCTAAACAAGCTAGAGACCTGCTACAACAAAATCGCCAATCGCCACAGGGGCATCCTACCGTAGTCACCACTGTCTCTCCCTTGCTGAACTGGGCTGGCTTGAACTCCCTCACCTCCTTCAATGGTATCAACTCTCACTCGCCCACAAACTAGTAAACCATCCACTAAATGTCCCATCCCTCCAGAATCTACTCCTATCCCATCGCACCACCAGATCACTAAGATCCAGCAACAAAAATCACTTGCAGATCACTAAAGCCAATAACTGTGCTGGTGAAGCACTATTCTCTTGCGCCATAGCCAAATTATGGAACTCTCTCCCACCCACAATTACCTCCGTACCATCATGACCCACTTCAAATCTTTACTAAAAGCGCACCTAAAAACATGCTGGCTGTGCCCTTGCAACTCCCACTCTAATATCACCCACCCCATCCAACCACTACCTTTCTTTCCACCCCACTAACTACCTTGATTATAGCAAGCTCAGATGCTCATAAGCCTACTACGTATTATACAGCAGGAACTTCTTATTGTAACAATTGTTAATGTCTGTTATGTACTTCGCAGATAAAGATTCTAGTTGTCTACTGATGTACTATGTTCTTCATCTATAACTATGTTTGTAATTAATTGCTATGTTAATCAAATTGTTAATCGCTATGTAAATCCAATGTAACTACTGTCTGTATATTTTATCTGTGGAGCTTTTCTACCTGGGCCTCTGCTGAAAATGGACCTACGTCCAGTCTGACACTCCTGGTCAACAAATATAAATAAACACAAAACATTTTATTCTAGCAACTTTCTAAGATTATATAAGCAATGTTTAAAATGTGTCTCTAGTTTTGAGCCTTTGTCTACCCCCCCCCCCCAATAAATTTTGGCTTTTTCCAGATTTCTTGTGCTGCAAAGTTGAGAGATTTAGTTGTGTCAAGTGGATTTTACAAGGAGCTGAGAGCTTCAAGGGAAGAGAAGTTTAGTGCTGATTATGCCAAGTTTGTTTGCATTATTAGTAGCACACCAGGTAGTATACTTCCTTTTGATGCAAAAGGCTGTGGGTTCTACTCCCACAGTATGCAGATGGACTGCTGATACTGTACTGTGTTGTATTTGTACCTTAAAGGGAATGAATGCTGCAGTCCTTTGAATGTCCTCCTTTGGAGGAGTTATCTAGTAACTATGAACCCATTATCAATTTTCCATTCATTCTCTATTGCAATATTACTAGCTTATCATTTGTAATGTACTGTAAGCAATTCTTCAAGGGCAACAGGCACTTTATTTGTAGATGAAAATGAATATAAAGTTGTTTGTGAGCAGCAACCCTCTTCATTAGTTGCAGATCCCTTTAATGTGGAGTTATTTAGATGACTTACTTCTGCAGAGATTGTGCACATTGATACTGGTGGACTGCTGAGTACACTTTTATGATGAAAATTTTCTGAATTGGGCAGTTTTGTCATTATTGGTTCACAAACTTTGTTTCATTGCTTACTGGAAAAATGTTCAAAACAAAAAATTTAAAACACACTCTAACAAGTGTGCTGTATTATACAAGGAATATAACTTAATACGATCAGGAAGGTGAATCAAAGAATGCATACATGTATGCATGGCCCTAAAATGTGTAAGGAGCCTATGGTTTGAAAATGGGTCTATATTAGATCAGCGAACGTTTAAAAAAGCGAACGCTGATTGATCGACCTTATGTAAGCGAAAGGTTACAATCTCGAACTGCCAGATCAGCGATTTATTTTCCTAGGGAAAAAAAAAAAAAAAAATCGCTGATCCAAAACACATACACACAACACAAGCACACCAAACACACAGAAATCCACACACATACACCTAAAATATGACACCTAACCCTACACTAAACTATGCACACACCACTAACTATCCACTTACCTTAACCCAAACCCTAAGGTCCGTCACTATCGCACACTCACCTCACCTGCTCCCTAACCCTAACTCACCTAAACCCGCCCTAAAACTCACGTCCACACAATCGCACACATACCTAACCCAAACCCTAACCCTAATTCACCTAACCCACCCTAACACTCACATCCACACAATTGCACACTTACCTGACTCTGACCCATAACTTTCCACCACAGCACTGAAAATACCGAAGCAACAGAAACGGACAACCAAATTCTTTCCCTAGGAAAAAATTTGGGTTTCTGTTCCTTCGATATTTTGAACATTCGCTAAAATAAGGTCGATCAATCAGCGTTCGCTTGTTTAAGCATTCGCTGATCTAATATAGACCCTTTGAAAACAGCCTAGAGGTAAGCTTAGTTCTCCACAGGCTAGATGCAGAATGAATGTGGGTTTTCATGCCATTTCAATGAATGTGAGTTGCAAGGGGAGAGAAGTTTACTGCTCATGCCAAGTTTGCTTTCATTGCGAAACTATATTGTTTAGCAAATGTGTGTGTTTGTGCTATGTTATTTCAACATCTGTAATCATTGTAGAAGTAAATAAGAAAACAGTACACACACCTGACAGGTTTGAACAGTGTTTATGATAACTGATGAGAAATCGCCAACTAATGGAACACTGGAGTGGCTGGGGAGGGGGCTGCTGCTGGTGCGGTGGGAGGTTGCTACAGGAGGGGATGCTCTGGGGGGGTCTCAATCCATTTCCATGCCTAGGTCCCCATTTAACCATGATCCAGCTCTGGTATTTTGCACTATTTACTATAAAATGATCAGATGTTGGAATGAAATAAACAAGTATCAGTTGTAAAAATAATAGTATGTTTGACAATAAAGGAAAGAAAGCACTTATTTTTTATAACTGTCACTTTGTTGTTTCATTCCAACTTCTGATAGTTTAAGATTTTCATTGTTATTTTAATAATTAATAACACTCACATTGTTGAACATGTCAGTGCAGTTCTGTGGATTGTGGACCTCAAGTTACATCTACAAAAATACCAGTCACCAATGGAGTCCCCCAGGGTTCGGTGCTGAGACTTTTTCTGTTTGGCATATACATCTCAAAAGTAAAATGAAATACCAAAGGGCTTTGGGCGACTAAGTTTGAGATGACTGCAAGTTAGAAGCAGTTATTGAATCCCCAAATGGCTTGACCATTATACAGGAAGGATGGTCCCAAACAATAACTGGTGCCAGAATCATGAATTGAAATTAAACTCCAAAAAATACATTATCGTATCCTTTAGGAAGTCATCTACTCCAGGGAACTGCCAAACTGACAATACCCCCTAAGAAATGACCCAGTTGTTTGGCATTTGGGAACTTGTGTACAGTGGCCTAACTTTTGACCAACATGTGCCCAGAGTCATAAAGTTGTTCTATACTGCACAGCTTACAAACAAATTGATTGCGACTATATCTAGAAATGTTATTGTCCCCTTTTTACAAAACCCTCATTAGGTCAATCATTTTGTATAATGCCCACTTTGGCATGTATCTGTCCAAACCCATGCAACAATTGGAATACCAACAGAGATACCTTACTAAAAGGATACAAGTCTTAAACAATAGATCTTGTGTGGACCACCTCAAAGATTTATCACTATACTCAGTATCTTACAGAATGCTAAGAGGTGCCCTGTGTCTGGCATACAAGGCATCCTCCCACCCAATACTGATGGACCTACTGAACATCAGCAAGTCAAATGGCATCAGAAATACTCAGTCCAGGTATCTAAATCGAAAGTTGTGGAGAGATGAATATATATCACAGAGGATACCGCTGTTCCAGAACAGACTATCCATTCAAGTAAAACAAAGCTCATCCCTGTCCATATTCAAATACAACTTGGATCTAAGGATGGGTAATAGTGGCATGAAGGGAGTCCTGGTTTATACATTTTCTAACAGACAGAGGCAGTTCCCAAATGCTGCATCATTTACATGGCTCCCCTCAAATTATCTATGGTATGATCAGTTATTCTCACTAGGGCTAATATACAATTATCAGCCATGGGATAGGTAAGACCAATCAGGAAATGTTAATTCAAGCACCAAAAGGGAAACTGGCTAAGCTTAAAATATCCTCCAAGTAAACCTATATTGTGGTAGTAAATAGTTTTAAAAATTTGCCCTTTTTAGATCACTAAGTGCTCCCTCTCACTCTCCCCCAGCCTTCAACAGCTTCCGGCGCCTCTGTGTAACCATAAGGGACTGGTCCTTTTCCTTCAATACTTTTAACATTTCTTCTGCCCGTGGCACAAAAAAGAACAGGCCCTTAAAGGGTGAGCAGTCTAAAACCAGACGAGAAGAAAATTCTAGATAAAATGTAATCTGAAAAGTTGCACCAACAGGGATGGTGTTTTTTTACTACAGTCATCACTGGTATTTCTCACTTGGGTTCTGTCTGTGTTAACACAATCTGCTTTACCTTGTTTACTTACCCTAGCCCATTTTCTGTGCTTAAAACTCTCTCATACGGAATGTCTAGAACTCTCTCCTTTTTTGCCTGTCCTCCTTAATGGAGGATGAAGGCTAGTCAGTCGACATTCCCTTCCCTAGAGAACTAGAAGTGAAGGATTGAGCTTTCTAGAATTCTGCTCAAGTTTATGCAACTTTCTGGAAGTCAAGCACTTTTTGTGAGTTCTTCCCCAGCTCCTGGCAGTATCACTGTATTTAATATAAGTTCAATATTTGTTGATGTCATGTTCAGGACAAGGACAAATCAAACAGCTAATGTGCTTGTTAGGTAAAAGGATCTGTTATGCGCAAATACCCAATTAAGACAACAGCATGGCTGAAGAGAAGTAATATCATTAACAAAAATGCATGCACCCTACATAAGGTAATTAGAAAGTGACAAATCTGTTGTCCTACAGCAAAATATTAGAAAACAACTTAAATGTAGTCAGATTGCAGCTTGAGTCTGTTCTGTGCTCCACAACTCCTTCACAAAGAGAAAGAAATGATAAGGGAGTACCTAGCTATGGACTGTTGGATAATGGAGCACATCAAACAGAGTGTGAAAGTTCTAACTGCTGAACAGTCCAAGAACAAGTGGGCACACTAATGTCTGCCCTGCAGCTAGAGATCTAAAACAACATAATTCTAAATCTAAGAAAATACACTGAACAGCTTAAACAGGAATAACAATAACACATCACACCCTGGGGACACACAGAGTGCATTATTATAGGAAGCACATTTAAAAGAAAGGCAAAATCATTCTAAAATTGATATCCCCACTGAACTATTCAGGGGTGGAATACATTATAATATTAACCAATTGAGGGAAACGTACAGTAATGCTACACAGAAGGAAAATAAAACAGTAAAAATGGTTGTAATACATTTCATTGTGTCTTGATCTATCTGATCCTTTGAACCAGATTTGATGAATGGTCAAAATATTTTTTTGTGGGAGCAAAATACCCCACAATCACCATGCAGAAAGATTCTCCCCTTACTTAGTATAAAAGTCTGAGGTTTTATACACTCAGGTTAGCATACAAATTCCCCTCTTTGGATCCTATTCACGGAATCCGGTTTGTATTATCAATCTTGACAAAATTAGATTCAGTAAAGCTGAGACATACCCCAACAAATTATTTATATTTTCCAGCTGGCTTTGGTCATAGGAAGATGGAATTGTTTCACCTCATACCAATAACATCTGTGGTCTTATTACCTCTTGCTTTCTTAAGGTGTTAAAATTTAGGTGGACACAATATTCTGGTTTCCACAAGGTTTTGCCCGATGGTCTGGGTGGTCAGTGACAAAATGTATACACATTTAGCTGCAGTACATGACAAAGTGCAATCAAAAGAAAAAAAAGTGCTGCAGTATTTGGACAATATGCCATTTATATTACATGATGAATATGCTCATGATTATGATTAGAAGATTTGGGGTTTGCTTGAGTGGTACAAAGTGAGGATGAAACAATTCACTTGGATCTTCAGCTCCGTATACAGTACATCTGTATTTGGCTGTATAAGGAGGAAACAACTTGCTACTTAATAAACCAACTGCATAATCAACCAAGATTTTATGCAGTGATGTAGACAATGGTATTAAGTTCAGATTAAGGAATGTTTAAATTAATGGAAGATGGGGTCCTACATTTGGAAATCCAGAAAAAATACTGCAGAAGGAAGGGGAAATCGGTATGGGCCTTACACCAAGTCAGACCTTAAATAGCAGACAGATTAGAGTGTTACTGAGGCTGAGGAAGTGATTGCTAATATAGTGAAAAGCACTTCAAAGAAAAAAGTCCTAATACTTTTAGTACTCATAGTACTGTACTATAGTAATGAGCTGTCTGATATTCTGATACTGTTCTAATCATCAAAGTAAGAATTATGATAAGAAAATAATGTAACTGAACACATTCAGATAACATGAACTAAAATAAGAGGGATGGAAGTGTGTGATATCTGAATTCTGAAGATATATCAGAAATGATAAATTTATATTCACTTAGTTAAAAGTATCAGGGGCAAGCTAACAATACTACAGAAGGCACTGTATGGCACAAACAAAGAACAAGCTGGGGTAACCTTTAAATGTCTGTGTACAAATTCTAAGACACAATGAATTAGACTAATAGGGAAACCATGTAAAATAGTTGTACGAAATATTTCTACAAGACAGTAGTGATGAGTTGGCAATGTACTCCTGGAAGTAAGAAGAACTGAAGAATTTAAGTCTAATATGGATAATTTAATAGTAAATAAGCAATATTTTATGAAATTAATTAGACAAATGTTTCAGAAAGATAAATCGTATATCTGGGGTTACAACAGTCAAGCTAATGTTGTATCACATCTTGTGCATTATGTGACAATTCTAAAATGTGAATCCAAAATACAGAAACAGTATAGTATCCTGATCATGAATATTAAAACATCTAGAACCTGCCTTTAAAAGTCATAATCAATTACTAGAATTATTTAGTGAGTTTTTATTTTAATTTTATTCATTTGTTAACTAACCAAAACCCACCAGGTACAAGTTCAAGTTCTTCTTTTCAGGTAGAACTATTCTAATTAGCTGACTTGCTCAGAGTTACAGACTAAGGGAATAAGTTCCAGGAGTACAACATGAAGCTCATTAGCTCATAGCTTTAACCTTCTTTCTGTGCCCACCGCCAGAACAGCTGTTATCTATATAAACTTTTTGCAAATAATGTAACACCTTTACCTAAAGTCAAATGCTGCTGTGGCTTGAAATGGCCTTATGTTTACATAATTTAATCAAATCTGTGTGCATATGTAAACAGATGTTGCACATTAAGGCAAGCTATAACATATACTGGTAAGGGGGCTATGATTTCTGAATGCCACCACTACTAGGAATTTTAAATCTGAGACAGGACAGGCTGACTGAAACCTTGGCTAATTTTATCTGGGTAACAAAATATATTGGCATTTTTATGCAAGAGACTTGGATTTAACTATTATAATACTTTTAATAAACAAATAAATGGCAAACTTCATGTCATCCCTTCCCATTTTTTGCTACTAGTCAACAGTCAATTGTGATGCATTTCCACACAACAGCTCTGCTGCAGTTGCTAGAGGTAATACATGGTTATTTTGGCTGCTTGTGTGCGACTTTACTTGTTAGGTTTCAGAACACTGGAATACAGTAACATTCTTCAGTCTCAAACAATTCTGTAACAATGTGGGACACTAACATGGTCATGCAAGGGAAAGGTATGACTATGTACTCCTCAGCAATGACGCAGAAGTCAGTAGAGTACTGAATTAATATGTAGGTGACAAGTTAATCATTGCCTTGTAGTTTACCATCTGTGCACATGACACAACTACTTTACTGTAAAACTGTACTTGGAAAATACAGACCTGGTCTTCATTGCACTCTGTACAGACACTTTACTGGAAGCTTAATTATTAACCTGATAGTTACTAAAACAACAAAGAGCAAGTCAGTATCACACATAAAAATGTGTTACTAAAGTGTTGTTAATTTTCAGATATCCTTGGATTTGAAAATGCTCTCTGTCATGCTCACGGATTGGTTATAAATAGTTCATGCCTGAATTAGATCGAGCACCAGAAATTAGTTTATATTTCCCTTCTATAGTCTCTCTTTCTCTTTGGCTAAAGATAGCATTTCTTCTTAAAACAAGAATACATTGGATAGAAGCTCAGATACCAGTGAAACATACAAAGTTGTGCTGAAATTGAAATACAGGAATGATAACTGTATAGCCCTTGTAAGTAAAGATTCAGCTGCATAAGGAGTAAATCTGGTGCAAAGCCCATTTATTTGGCATTGATTTCCAGGACTAATAAATCTCGAGCATGAAATCTGGCCAAATCACCAGTGACCAAAGCTTTACTAGAAAGACTGAGTAGACACAGGCTACATACTCCGTTTCGGCCTACTATCTTTCTGGTCTCTGGCAGAGGCAAAAAAACACTATCAGACAAGAAAGTAAATCAAAAGTAGGACAAGATGTCTATGCTGGACACACACATACATAGGAACTCTCAGCAATGAGATCACCATGATACTCCCACATATCTGGGTACAAAGCTAATACAGGGCAAACAGCAAAATATTCCTACTTCTTTAATATAATGAAAATAGCTCCCATCACAACAGTTCTCACTTCCCAAGAAGGTAATACGTAGGAATAAAAAAATAGACATTATAATGCAAAGTTGTGAGTGGTAGCACTAGAACCTAAAAATTCAATAAAGGAGAGTGGAGACAAAGGCTTGATCGTGACCAACACATGGTTCAACAAGACTCATAGTCACAAGATCACATACAAGAGTGGCCAACGTGCAATTCAGGTAGACCTCCCCGTGGTAAGGAAAGGGCACTGGAGAAGATTCAGCAACTGTAAAGTCATCACCAGTGAAACAATCGGCCCACAGCATAAACCACTGGTTGTCACAATTAGCTACAAGGAGTTGTCAGAGAAGGTTCTAAGGTCAACACAGACTATGCTGAAGAACTAGAAGCTTCCTAGAGAAAAGGTACAAGAGTTCAAGGAAATACTCAGAGCTCTAGCATCTCAAAGTTTGTCTGTGTCTTTCTGCTTTTCCCGGTTAGGGGTCGCCACAGCGGAACTCCGGTCCGCTAATGACTGGCAGCTGATTTTTACATACCGGCTTGCCAGGCCTGACGCACAACCTTCAACGAAGATACGCCCATTCACGCATGTCTCCACACAGAAGACGCTCTAGCGGAGAATCAAACCGGACAGCATCTTACTGTGATGCGACAACGCTACCGCAGCACCACCGCGTGGTAGCTCTAGCATCTCAATAAGAACAGGAAATAGGTAAAGTTGAAGAAAAATGGCCTCTGGCAGATGAAAGGAGTACTTCCGGCAGCTTCTGAATGAAGAAAACCCCACAGAAGCTACTGCACCAGACACAGCCTACAATGAAAGAATAAGAGAAACCCACCCTAGAAAATATAAGGAAATCACGAAGGAAAATGGAGTCGGGGAAGCAGCAGCCACAGATGAAGATACAACAGATATGATCAAGATATTGGGTGAGTTAGAGGAGAAATGGCTCCTGAAAGTATGAAGAGAAATGAGTATCCCAGATGACTGGAGAATAAGAATCCTAATGCCAGTCTACATGTACAAACAGGAAATTCTCAACTGTGGGCAGTACAGCGGTATCAAATGCTTGTCACACTGCATGAAAATTCTGGAGAGGGTGGCAGAAAAGCAATACACAGAGTAGTAGAAAGTAAGATGGGTGGTGACTAGTTCAGATTCAGATCAGGATGCAGCACAACCAACCCAATGTTTGCAGTGAGACAGATGTTTGAGAAGACGTTAGAGATAAGGAAAGAGTCCAAGTGTGCATCCTAGACTTGAAGAAAGCGTATGATAAAGGTGCCAAGAAAGCGGATTCAGACTGTCATATGATGGTCTGAAGCACTGGTAACAATGGTAGAATTAGTACAGGCTATGTACAAGGACCAACAGTAATCAGACTCACAGAGCAGCTCCCAGTGGAAGTATGCATCAGGGCTCAGCTCTGAGCCCACTGCTGTTCATACTGGTGATGGACTACATTAGCAAACAGGCCAGAGGCACAGCTCAACAAAAAGTACAGTTTTGTACCTACCATAAATGTAGATGTCCGATAGGTATGCATCTGCAGTCATAACATATGGGTTGTCCTGCCTCAGGCAGCCCTTCGGTCGGCCGGATTCCAAAGTCTGGGTCTGGCCTCGGCTGATGTTGCACTTTCCCCTACGTCAGAGCGTCTGGGGTATAAAAGCATCAGCCGACGCCATCTTCCTCAGTTTTTCTTGCCCCAGATGCCAGGTGCCCTCTAGGAAGGCTAAATTTGGATAAAATGCCAAAAATTTCCAAACATAATGCAAAAATATATACATATATATGTATCTATATACAAACAAATACACCATAACAGATTCCCCCAGCTAGCTAATAAAGGGGTAAACACCCTAGGAATACCACAGAGGGGAAGGAGGAAGGGTAAACCTGACTGCAGATGCATACCTATCGGACATCTACATTTATGGTAGGTACAAAACTGTACTATGTCCTTCAAGGATGCATCTGCAGTCATAACATATGGGTAGAATACCATAGCCAATCTGGGGGTGGAGGTACTAAGAAAATGATGGTGTAGTTAAGAGACCCTGCAGGACTGCTGTTGCAAAACCTGCTCTGGATCTGGAGTATAAGGGTAAACTGTAATGCTTGGCAAAAGTATGCATGGAGCTCCATGTAGCAGCTTCTAAAACGTCCTTGGTAGCCACCCCTCTTAGGAAGGCTGTAGCGGTGGCTGTGGCTCTCGTGGAATGAGGCCTTATATTCACAGGAAAGTACAGTTTTGTACCTACCATAAATGTAGATGTCCGAACAGGATAGCATCTGCAGTCATAACAAATGGGTTGTCCTGTCGTCAGGCAGCCCTTCGGTCGGCCGGATTCCAAAGTCTGGGTCTGGCTTCGGCTGATGTCGCACTTCACCCGACGTCATCTCTGCTGGTTTTCGGGTATAAAGGCATCAGCCAACGCCATTTTCCTCAGTGTTTCTTGCCCCAGATGCCAGTTGCCCTCTTGGAAAGCTAAATTTTGGATAAATGCCAATGTTTCCAAAAAAGTAGAAGGCAAACACAAAAAATAAGCATGTATGTACATATATACAAACAAATACACCATAAGAGACTCCCCCCCAGCTAGCTATTAGGAGGGTAAATACCCTAGGAGTACCACAGAGGGGAAGGAGGGTGGGTAATCCTGACTGCAGATGCTATCCTGTTCGGACATCTACATTTATGGTAGGTACAAAACTGTACTATGTCCTTCAAGGATGCATCTGCAGTCATAACAAATGGGTAGAATACCATAGCCAAACTAGGGGTGGAGGAAGAAAAATTATGGTGTAGTTAGGATCCCTTGCAGTACAGCAGTGGCAAACCCTGCTCGGGATCTAGAGTATAGAGGTAAATTATAATGCTTGGTAAATGTATACACGGAGGTCCAAGTAGCCGCCTCAATAATGTCCTTTGTTGCCATTCCTCATAAGAAAGCTGTGGTAGTGGCTGTAGCCCTTGTAGAATGAGGTCTTATGTTCTGTGGAATTGGTTTTCCATGGTAGGAGTAACAGAATCTTATGCAATTTCCTATCCATTTGGAGATTGTCTGTTTGGAAATTGCTTTTCCTTCCCTTCCTGTTGCATAGGCTACTAAAAGCTGGTCAGTTTTTCTGTTACCTTTGGTTCTGTCCAGGTAGTAGCGTAACTGTCTATGTACATCCAAGGTATGCAGCAGTCTTTCCCCCCTGTTCTGTGGATTGGGAAAGAAGGTAGGTAGGTGGATTGCCTGGTTTAAAGACACTCTGGATACCACCTTAGGCATAAATGTAGGATTAGTTCTCATGGACACCCTATCTTGATGGAAGATTAGGAAGGGTTGTACTGCTATTAAGGCCTGTAGTTCCGAAACCCTCCTTGCTGAAGTAATTGCCAGTAGGAAAGCAGTTTTCCATGATAGGTGTTGAAGATCTGCTGTTGCTGCTGGTTCAAATGGAGGGAGTGTCAATTTTTCTAGCACAAAGTTCAAAGTCCCATGCTGGTAATGGTGGTTTCCTAGGAGGTTTTACATTCTTGATCCCTCTGAGGAACTGCCTGAGTAGAGGATGCGAAAAGACAGGTGGATCGAAGCTGTATTCTGCTGAAATAGCTGATGCATGTATCTTGATGGAGGAATAGGACAGGCCTGTATGTAGAAGCTCTGCCAAGTACTCCAGGATGTTAGCAATATCTATGTTCGACACATCTTTTCCTCTTTCAGTACTCCAAATGACAAACCTTTTCCATTTTCCTGCATAGTTCCTTCTTGTTGAAGGTCTGCGGGCTTCAAGGATAATGTCTTTAACCCTTTGGGATAGGTCTGGGTTAGTTGCTGCTATGTGATGTTCCAGGCAGTCAGTTGCAAGGTTTTTAGGTTTGGGTGCATGATGTTGTAGTTGTTCAAATGCATCAGGGGTATTGACCACATTCTCCCCCGAGACATGCTCCTCAGCAATGGATACCAGTGTTGTCTTGGCCAATTCGGAGCTATCAGGATTATCCTTGGACGTTCCTCTTTGATTTTCAGTAGTACCTTGTGCATCAAAGGAAGAGGTGGAAATGCATATGCTGTCAGGCCTTTCCAACTGAAGGATAGAGAGTCCACCTTCCATGCAAGTGGGTGGTATGTCCTTGTGCAGAATTTTTTGAGCTGGTGATTGAGTGGGGATGCGAATAGGTCTATTTGTGGCATTCCCCATTTCTTTGTGATGGCCTTGAAGATGTCCGGGTGTAGCATCCATTCGTGAGCATCCGAGGTGGTTCTGCTTAACATGTCTGCTAGGGTGTTTTCTTTTCCGGCACAAATATTGCCTGTAACTGGATGTTGTAGCTCAGAGCAATATTCCAAAGGTCCAGAGTCATTCTGCATAGTGGGTATGAATGAGTGCCTCCCTGTTTGTTGATGTACCACATGACTGTGGTGTTGTCTGTCCTTATCATTAAATGGCCTTCTTTGAGGAATGGTCTGAATTTCTGGATTGCTAGTTTTACTGCCAGCATTTCTTTTTGGTTTATGTGCAGGTGCAGCTGGTCTTGAGTCCACAATCCTTGTATGCATTTGTCCAACATGTGCGCCCCCCCAGCCTAGGTCTGAGGCGTCCGTTGTGATGGTTTGGCTTGCTTGAAAGTTGTGGAAGGGTAAGCCTGGGTTTGACTGGCATGCTTGAGCCCACCATAGGAACTCCTGTTTCAGGCATGGGATTAGTGGGATTTTGGTTTCTAAGCTGTGCCTGTGTTGAGACCATAAATTCTTTAGGTACCACTGTAGCTTTCTCATATGCAGTCTGGCATGTGGGACCAAGATTATGCATGATGCCATGAAGCCCAAGGCCTGCAGTACTTTTCTTGCTGTTAGTTTGTTCTGCTTTGTTAATGCCAAGAAGTAAAGAGGGAGTTGTTTTTGTTTTTCTGCGGTTAGGAATGCCATTTGTTTTACTGTGTCCAATTCCGCACCCAAGAATGTTCTTGTTTGGGATGGTATCAGTCTTGACTTTTGTAAATTGACTGTGTATCCCAGGGCTTGTAGTAAGCAAATGACTCTTTGTAAATCTGTTGTCAGCTTGCTTTTGTTGTCCGCTTGTAACAGGCAGTCGTCCAGGTATGGATACATTTGGATTCCCTGTAGCCTGCAGTGAGCGATTTACTGATGCCAGGCATTTTGTGAATACTCTGGGCGCAGTAGATAAGCCAAAGGGCAATGCTGAGAATTGATAATGCTCTGATCCTGCAAGAAATCTGAGGTATCTTCTGCAATTTGGTCGTATGGGGACGTGCAGGTATGCCTCCTTGAGATCTAGAGTTACCAGCCAACACTCCTTGCCCAGCATGGGAAGAAGTTGCTGTAGGGTCAGCATTTTGAATTTTGGGACAATGATGTATGTGTTTAAGACGGACAGGTTGAGAATAGGTCTCCAACTTTTCTCTTTTCTTGGTACTAGGAAGAGTCTGGAGTAGAATCCTTTGCCCTGTTCTGTTATTGGTACTCTTTCCACAGCTCTCATCTTTGTTAATTCTGCTATCTGCTTTAGAGCTTCTGTTTTTTGATTTGGAGGTAGGTTTGGCATTCCTCTTTTTACTGGTAAGGTGTGGAAGTGGAACCTGTAGCCTTGGTCTATGGTTTGCAAAATCCACTTGTCTTTTGTGATATAGTGCCAATTTTTCGAAAATAAGGCTAACTTTCCGCCTAAAGGTGCTGCTATTTGCTCCCTGGTAGGCGGTGTCAGAGCCAAGTCACTGTGATTGTCCTGTTGCAGTGGCAGTGGTTGTGTCTGTGCCTCGGTTATTGCCTTGCCACTGTCGTCCTCTGTAGGCACCTCCTCTGGATTGATTTCTGCCTCTAGAGCGTCTATTCCTGCCTCTTTGAGATTTTGAGGAGTCTGGAAAGGACCAATTTTTGGCAGGCCAGATCCTGCTAAACCTTGGGGGCTGAACCTGTAAGAAATCCTTAACTGTTTGTACAGATTTTGCCTTCTCTTCCATTTTCTTCATTACTTGCTGAGCAGGTGTACCAAATAGACTGGCCTTATCCATAGGAGCATCTAACAGCTTTGCTTTAACATGATCCGGCAAGACATGTTCTTTCAACCATGCATGCCTTCTTATCACTGTGCCAGTCATGGCTGATCTAAATGAAGCCTCCAGTGCATCATAGCCACATTTTAAAGAATGGTTACTAACCTGTTGGATGTTATTCACCATTTCTAAAACATATTTCTTATCTAAGGAGTCATCAAAGGACAGCTTCTTAGTTAACTGATCAAGCATAAACTCTTGGTATTGGATCATATGAAACTGACAGTTTAAAGCTCTAGCTGAGAGAGTAGCAGAGGTGTAAACTTTTTCCCCATCTCTCTAAGGACCTGGATTCCCTTTCAGAAGGAATAGGGTTTTGCTGAGGTCGAGGCTACTGCCTTAGGCCCCTGGGATATAGTCTCAGGATCTGCAAGTGGGGCCTTGTATAGGTGGTGATGAGTGTCTGGCACCCTGTAAAATCTATCTGGTTTGGCAGGGGCTGGAGGTAAAGTATCAGGAGCAGTGCAAACATCATTAAATGCATCATCCACAACAGGCAGTACTGGAGGTATAGCTAAGGGCCTATGTTGTGGTAAGTGCAGAAATGTCCTAAGCCTTTTTCTTGAATCTGAGAAATCTTGTCCCTGCCATTGGAATTGTTCTCTCATGGCATGTAAGGTTTCCCCAAAGGAAAATTCCTCTGGTGGAGAGGCAGATGGAATGGATTCTTCAGCATCGGAATCTTCATAAGTAGAAAAAGGAGCCTCTGGCTGGTCTGTAATGTCTGAGTCATCCGCAGAATCATCAGAGGACACTGGCTCGGGGGGCTCTGCTCTAGATCTCTTTTCTGGGGGCTGAGAGGCCCTGTCTGGGTGAGATTGGGATCCCCTAATTAAGGATATTAAATCCTCTGCCAGAGTAAGCATTTGTGAACTAGAAGTGGGCCTGTGTGAGGGGGGCTTAACAGGCACTGATTTAACAGTTTTGGCTGCTTTAGCCCTGGCAAAGGCCTTAATAGACATCGCTGCAGGAGGCCTAGCAGCACCACGTGCTGGGGTAGAGACATCCAAAGGGATGGTGTCCGATAAATCACTAGGAACCACAGTAGTAGGCAAAACTTCTGAGGCCGATTCAACTAAGGTAGCAGGAGCCTCAGTAGTAGTCATGGATTCGGCTGAAGATTGACCGGTTTTCTCGGTTTCGGCTGAAACCGAGACACTCGCGGCTTGCTTAACCATGGTTTCGGCCGAAACCGCGGACCGCGTGTGTTGGTCTTTTTCTTTGCGTTTTTTAACAATTTGGGTAGTCGGAGGATCCGACGGCATAATGTACGCAAAATCTGAGCCGAAAAACTGTTCAGCAAACTCCGACCGACTCCTAAGCGTTCGTCGGTTGAAGGAAGCACAGGCCGAACAGGCTGCTACGTCGTGGTCTGGGCCTAAGCAAGGCAGGCAGTAAGAGTGGAAATCTTTATGAGGTATTTGTTTCCCACAAGTTAAACAGTTATTGACTTTTTCTGACATCGGCTGAGGCAAGAAAGAGTCCCCAACGGGGTACTTAGCTTTTTAGAAGTCTTCGAAGTAGTATTCGGTAGTAGTAATCTCTGGATCTGACCGACCGGCACTTGCGAACAGCTTCTGCTTCGGGCGCAAAGCGGCAAGAAAGACTGAGGAAAATGGCGTCGGCTGATGCCTTTATACCCGAAGACCAGCAGAGATGACGTCGGGTGAAGTGCGACATTAGCCGAAGCCGGACCCAGACTTTGGAATCCGGCCGACCGAAGGGCTGCCTGACGACAGGACAACCCATTTGTTATGACTGCAGATGCATCCTTGAAGGACATCAGCCTTTCCATGAAAAGAGTAGCAAAAGCGAATGCAATTTCCTATCCATTTTGAGATTGTCTGTTTGGAAATTGCTTTTCCTTGTGTCCCAGCAGCATAAGCTACAAACAGTTGGTCAGTCTTTCTGTAACTCTTAGTTCTGTCCAAATAGTAGCGTAATTGTCTGTGGATATCCAGAGTGTGTAGAAGTTTCTCCCCTTTATTTTGTGGATTTGGGAAGAATGTAGGCAAATGAATTGCTTGGTTCAAGGATACTCTAGATACCACCTTTGGCATAAAAGTTGGATTGGTTCTTAATGAAACTCTGTCCTGATGAAAAATAAGAAATGGCTGCACTGCCATTAAAGCTTGTAACTCAGATACTCTTCTTGCTGAAGTTATGGCTAGAAGGAATGCAGTTTTCCAGGATAGAAACTGTGGATCTGCCGATGCTGCTGGTTCAAATGGAGGAAGTGTTAGTTGTTCCAGCACAAAGTTGAGGTCCCAAGTAGGTAAAGGTGGTCTCCTTGGAGGATTGATGTTCTTGATTCCTCTGAGAAATTGTCTTAAGAGAGGATGCGAGTAGACAGGAGGATTTACATTGTATTCTGCTGAAATTGCTGAGGCATGTATTTTAATGGAAGAATAAGACAGGCCATTGTAGAACAATTCTGCTAAGTATTCCAGTATATGTGACATGTTCATCACTGCCACATCAAGGCCTTTTGCTGTGTTCCAAATGAGAAATCCTTTCCATTTTGCTGAGTATGCCTTCCTTGTGGAAGGGCGGCGAACTTCCATAATAATGTCCTTTACCCTCTGGGATAAGTTGTCCTGGGAAGGAGTCATGGTATTCTCCAGGCAGTCAGCTGCAAGGTCTTTAGGTTGGGATGCAGGATCTTGTAATTGTTCTGCGTGAGAAGAAGAAGCCATAATGGGAGAGGCCATGGCTTCATCTGTGACAGGCTCGTCAACAGTGGGTACCAATGCTGCCTTGGCCAGTCTGGAGCTATCAGGATCACTTTTGGCTGTTCTGCTCTGATCTTCAGTAAAACCTTGGACATTAATGGGATTGGTGGGAAAACATAGACTTTTCGGACTTTCCAGCTGAAAGAGAGAGAGTCCACCTTCCATGCTTGTGGATGGTATGTCCTGGTGCAAAAGATTTTCAGTTGATGATTGTGGGGTGAGGCGAACAGATCTATCTTGGGCCTTCCCCATGTCTGTGTTATGAGTAAAAAGATGTCTGGGTGCAGCATCCATTCGTGTGCATCCATGGTAGTTCTGCTTAAGCTGTCTGCCAGTGTATTGTCTTTCCCTGGCACGAACTGGGCCTGTAGTTGTATACTGTGTTTCAAACAAAGATCCCATAGGTTCATAGCCAGTCTGCATAGAGGGTAGGAGTGCGTGCCTCCTTGCTTGTTTATGTACCACAAAACTGTGGTGTTGTCTGTCCTTATTAGCAGGTGGCCTTGCTGAAGGAAAGGTTTGAAAGCCTCGATTGCATGTATCACTGCCAGCATTTCCTTTTGGTTTATGTGCATTTGCAGTTGCCCTTGAGACTATAATCCTTGGATACATTTGTCCTCCATGTGTGCTCCCCAACCTCGGTCTGAAGCGTCCGTGGTGATGGTTTGGTTTGCTTTTGGTTTGATGAAAGCCAACCCTCTGTTGGTCTGGCAGGCTTGAGCCCACCACAGGAACTCCTTTTGAAGGCAAGGTATGATTGGAATCATAGTTTCTAAGATGTGACTGTGCTGAGTCCATACACTCCTTAGGTACCATTGCAATCTTCTCATATGCAGCCTGGCTTGTGGAATTAGTATTATGCAGGATGCCATGAAACCCAGGGCCTGCAGGATTTTCCTTGCAGTTAGCCGAGTTTGTCTTGTCAGATTCTTGAAGTAATCTGGAAGTTGTTTCTGCTTTTCTTCTGTGAGAAAGGCCATTTGGGTGGTTGTATCTAGATCTGCACCCAAGAAGGTTATCCTTTGGGATGGTACAAGTCTTGATTTTTGGATGTTGACTGTGTATCCCAAGGCCTGTAATAGCTTGATGGCATAGTCCAAGTCCTTTAACAAATTTGTCTTGCTGTCCGCTTGTATCAGGCAGTCGTCTAGATATGGGTAGATTTGAATCCCCTGAAGTCTGCAGTGTGCAATTACTGATGCCAGGCATTTCGTGAATACTCTGGGCGCAGTAGACAAGCCAAAGGGCAATGCTGAGAATTGATAATGCTCTGATCCTGCAAGAAATCTGAGGTGTCTTCTGCAACTTTGTCGAATGGGGACATGCAGGTATGCCTCCTTGAGATCTAGAGTCACCAGCCAAGACTCCTTGCCCAGCATGGGAAGAAGCTGCTGTAGGGTCAGCATCTTGAATTTCGGCACAATGAGGTAAGTGTTCAGTGTGGACAGATCGAGAATAGGCCTCCATTGATTTTCTTTCCTTGGAACAAGGAATAGCCTTGAATAAAAACCTTGGCCTTGTTCTGAGAGAGGAACCTTCTCTATGGCTTTCATTTGTAGTAATTTGGTGATTTGCTTCAAAGCCTCCGCCCTCTGATTTAGTGGCAGGTCTGGCATTCCTTTTCTTTTTGGCAATGTGTGGAAATGGAACCTGTAGCCTTTGTCTATTATTTGCAGTGTCCATGAGTCCCTTGTAATGTAATGCCAATTTTCTGAAAATAAAGAAAGTTTTCCGCCCAATGGTGCTTCTAATTGAGCCCTGATTGGCGGAGTCAAAAATAAGTCATTGTGTTTGTCCTGGTGTTGCAGATGTTGTTGCTGTTCCTGCACTACCTCTCTGGTTTGGTGGCTGCCACTGACGGCCTCTGTAGTGGCCTCTAGCTTGCCCTCTACCTCTGGTACGACTGTTCCTACCTCTCTGTGATCTGTCCGAGTCCGGAAAGGACCAATTCTTAGTAGGCCAATTTCTGCTGAATCTCGGTGGTTGTACCTGCAGAAAGTCCTTGACTGTTTGCACAGATTTTGCCTTTTCTTCAAACTTCTTTAAGACCTCCTGGGCCGTGGAACCAAATAATTTTTGTTTTTCCATTGGAGCATCCAGGAGCTTAGCTTTAACATGGTCCAGTAGAGATTGTTCCTTCAACCAGGCATGCCTTCGTATAACTGCCCCTGTCATTGCTGACCTACATGAAGCTTCCAGTGCATCATAACCACATTGCAAAAAATGGTTGCTAACCTGCTGTGAGTTATGTACCAGATCCTGAAGTGATTTACGGTCAAGGGGCTCAGAGGAGGAAAGTTTCTTATACAATTCATCTAACAAATACACTTGGTACTGAATCATATGGAATTGACAATTTAATGCCCTCATAGAAAGAGTTGCAGAAGTATAAACTTTCTTTCCCCATCGCTCTAAAGCTCTAGATTCCCTTTCAGAAGGTAAAGGATTTTTAGCAGTGGCAGCTGCCACCCCTTTTGGGCCCTGAGAAATGGTTTCTGGGTCTGCAGAGTGGGCCTTGTACAGGTGAAAATGAGAATCTGGGACCCTGTAGTACCTATCAGGTTTGGCAGGAGCCGGAGGGAGAGAATCAGGGGCTGTACTGGCATCAGAGTACACATCATCAATAACATTCAAAACAGGAGGTATAGCCAAAGGCCTATGCTGAGGTAAATGCAAAAAGGTCCTTAATCTTTTTCTGGAATCAGAAAATTCCTGGCCCTGCCATTGGAAATGTTCTCTCGTAGAATGCAGTGTCTCACCAAAAGAAAACTCTTCAGGAGGGGAGGCCGAAGGAATAGATTCTTCAGCATCAGAATCCTCGTAGGCCGAATAAGCCTCCTGCTGGTGCTCTGACAACACAGATTCATCCGTAGACTCATCTGAAGAGTGGGGGTCAGAGGGCTCAACCCTGGGCCTTTTTTCTGGAGGTGGGAGAGAGCCCCTGTCTGGGTGAGGTTGAGAACCTCTAATTAAGGAGAATAAGATCCTCTGCTGGGCTGAGAATTTGAGTGCTGGTAGAAGGCCTCTGAGAGGTAGACTTGGGAGGCAAAGCTTTGGCAAGTTTGGCAGCTTTAGCCCTAGAAAAGGCCTTAATGAACATGGATGCAGGGGGTCTGGCTGCACCACGTGCAGGAGTGGACTTATCTAAAGGAATGGTGTCGGACATGTCCTGGACACCGGTTTCCGAAGGTAGTTCAATAACCAACTCGGCCGGAGCCTCCGAGGCCGAGGTAGTCGGTTGTAAGGTTTCGGTAACAGGAAGCACCGAGGACTCGGTTTCAGCCGAAACTGAGACACTCGCGGTAGGCCTGACCGAGGTTTCAGCCGAAACCGTGGGCCACGAGGGTCGGTCCTTGTCCTTCCGTTTTTTAACTACAAGTGAAGTCGGAGTCTCCAACGGCATTATATAGGCAAAACTAGCCCCAAAATATTCCTCTGCAAACTCCGACTTGACGCCTAAGCGTTCGTTGGTTGAAGGAAGCACAGGCAGAGCAGGCCGAGACATCGTGGTCCGGGCCTAAGCAAGGGAGGCAGTAAGAGTGGAAATCCTTATGAGGTATTTGTTTCCCACAAGTTAATCAATTATTTACTTTATCTGACATCGGCTGAGGCAAGAAAGAGTCCCCGATGGGGTACTTAGCTTTTTCGAAGTCTTCGGTAGCTGAATCAAAGGAGCTGGCCAATCGGCACTTGCGAACTGCTTCTGCTTCAGGCACCGCGTGGCAAGAAAGACTGAGGAAGATGGCGTCGGCTGATGCTTTTATACCCCAGACGCTCTGACGTCGGGGAAAGTGCGACATCAGCCGAGGCCAGACCCAGACTTTGGAATCCGGCCGACCGAAGGGCTGCCTGAGGCAGGACAACCCATATGTTATGACTGCAGATGCATCCTTGAAGGACATCTGTTTTATGCAGATGATGTGGCATTATTGGCAGACTTTAAGGCAAGAACTTCAGAAAATAACTGGGGAATGGAATGTAAAACTGAAGACACACAGGGTGAAAATGAAATCAGAAGAAGCTGAAAACTGAGCTAGAAGGGAAAATACTGGGACAATTAACAGTTTCAAGTATGCTGAAGGGCTGCTTGAGAAGGAAGGAAAGTCTGAATGAGGAGGTCAAAGCTAGAATCAGAAGAGCTGCAGCCAGCTGGCAGAAACAGTCAGGGATAACGTGTGAAAGAAGATTGCTAAGTAAGGTGGGTTTTTTTTGGTTTTTTTTTTTTACTTTGTATGATGTCCAAATTTTGCACTGTTTGTATATTTCCCAGACATGATCTCTCTTAAACATAAATTAAACTTTATGTCTAAAGGATCCACGCTAATGTTATGGGCTTTTTTGTACAGTTACAAGACTATGTAGAATTTTTATTAAACTGCCATTCAAATATTCGATAGCTGCACATAAGCTTGCGGACTACAGAGGAGTCCATTTTACTTGCCTAGATAAGGGATTAAATTTGAGCAGGTCATTTTTATTCATATACCTTGGGAGGGTAAAACGGTGATGTTCGTTTACTTTTGAGTGAGGCCAGATTACAAAAATGGGTTAGTGGTCACTTTCAGAATCAGACAGGAGACTAACTGACTTGAGACTCTCATGTGAAGACACAAGTAAACAGTCTAGCATGCTATCCCTATTTGGAAATGTATCAATGCTAGTAAAAACTTAAAACAAGTTGTACAAAACCAATATTAGCATAACAGAGACAAGAGGCAATCAAAAGCCCCTGTCTCTCTAAAGTTTAAGTCAAATGTAAGAAACACTTCAGTTTTGACATTTAAAGTCAATTATTAGAAAGTTTCCTCAGTAAATAGTTTTGTTTCATACATCTGGAAATACATACAGTCCATTGTGATGCATTTATATTGGTTGACACTGACTGCAGTTAAGGAGGAGTCACAGAGGGCATTGACTATAATAGTTTATCTACGTAGAATATGAAAATATATAACGATATCCATCTATATATATTTTATAAAATAAAAAATGGGCAAGCACAGGAATCTGTCTAGTTCCAACATCACCACCATGAGTGATGAAGAAAAAATAAAAAAACGGAGAAACTAGTGGTCTTAAAACTTCATTAATGAGTCCGTCACAATAATTTCCAAAAAATCATGAAACCTAGGCAGTGTTCCAAAGCAACAAGTCTCTATTTGTCACAGACAAGCGATCCTCAGTAAAAACAAATCAGAAATATTCTAATAATGTTAAACATATCAGCTTTTATATACTTAGAAATAAGTGTGGACTATTCATGGCAAACAACATAAACAGGGCCATAAAAGTGCATTTAAGAACAGCAAGTACCCACCCTCACACACTACTACTGATTAGATCAAACTAAATCCTAGTTAAGGAAAACACTACCTATCAACTTCAACCCACATTCCAAGATCAAGTACTAAGAAAAGCATAACATATACATAAAAAGAGTTTTAACTAAAATCGCTTTTGGCTAACTAATGTAATAAAGCCTTCATCAGGTCTGTGACAAGAACCATAAATCAGGAAAAACACAAGCTATCTAACCATAATCAAAATAGAACACTATAAATATAAAAATACATCTATGTTTAATAATATCTAGTACATATCCATCCATTTGTATTAGTGTGCATAAAAAGCTAAGTTACTAACAGCTCAGAAAAATTTAGTGCTTTGCAAAAAAAAAAAAAATTGTCATGACAGTTTTCATGTTTACAGCCCCAAAATATGTTTATACAATGAAAACTAGTAGGAAAAAACATACAAAAATACAGAAAATAGTGGATGTAAACTAGTAATGTATAAAAGTGTGCAAGTGTCATTAGATGTGGGAGGTGATGATTAAGCTAGAAATCATTACCAGTCAAATGACAATAGATGTCTGTCAGAGGAAAGCTTGTATAACTACATGGGAATTACAAAGTTAGCAAAAGAAGGGTTAAAATGAGTGAATATTTTTTGGAGAAAGTGACAAGATAGTGGAACGCCACTGCTTGAATTATTTCTTGGATGTCCTTTAGTGATAGAACCATATACAAGTAAACCTAGATTACGGGTGGAGGCCAGTAGAGGTAGGCGACAATGCTGACCCACCCAGGTCCTAATGGGAAGCTGTTAGTACCTCTTAGACTTGGTGTCTGATGAGAAAATTCCCATAGTAAAACCAATGCAAAGTGTACAACGTTGCAGCTATTAATGGGAGAAGTCTGTGCCTGCAAGAGACTGATGCTTACATGTCTCAGACTATTCTGAATGAAGACTATCCACTGTTGTGTTAGTACAGTGACCTTCTGGCCAAATACAGGCTTCAAAGGAGGTAGATTAATACACTGCCTTTCCACAGAATTTAACAGTTCAAAATTTAGTTGCCCACACCTGTTAGAGTGAAACAATTGTGCACCTAAGACCATGATGCACTGTTTTCTAAAGTTTTTCTCTCTTCCCCAAATGTCATGTGATAAAGGAGTTGAGATTTATCTTTTCAGAGTTGTGAGCTACACTTGGTTTGGGTGCAGGGGAGGGCTTGGCCTCTTGCGAAAAGCATGTATTTTTAAGCTGCTCTGTTACTTTGTATAGAACAGGCAGCTTAAACTGTGTTGGGTTTGCATGGTTGCAATCTGAAAAAATCAAGAGTCTATTCATCATAGTAAAATCATCTGAATGTGTTCTTGCTAGACTGGTTATACCAATACTTGCCACTGGATACAAAGTGTTAGTAAAGTGTTAACACTACTCCTACATAAGTAGCCATCACCTTTAAGTGCTATACAGTAAAACCACATAGATCATATTCCAGACCATGGGCAATAAGGTACAGGTCAATTGTAGAAGAAGCATTGTAATACAAAGTGCATGTAGGTTATGCATTGTTCAGACTTCAGTTTTAAAACATTTAAATATGAGAGCACGTTGTATAGATAATCATAGATTCATAGCTCGTGCAAGACCACAGAGTCTCTTGATCATTCTTTCCTTACCAGTAACATCCTTCAGACCACACCTCCTTTCTGTAGGTTCACATGTAAGTACTAGGCCCGCTGCCCTTTCCCTTTTTGTGCTTAAAATAACCTATCCCATTTGGTTTTAGACTGACCTTATCCATCCTAATGCTGATCATTATATATTACTCATAAGAAGAATAAATGTAATCCTTCCCTAGATAACTTGAGGGGACCCATGCAAGGGATAAAATATTTAGGAGCTCCCTTTGTCCATTAGTAGTACAAGGGGAAGTCCTGGGGTAAATTTTCTCTTTTCCATCCATATATACACTTGAATATGGACAGGAATAAACTTTGTTTTATGTGGATGGGGAGTCTGTTCCACAACAGTGATATCCTCTGTGAGATGGGTCCCCTTCAGAAACCTGAATGTTCACTTACCTGACTTTAAAAACACTGAGACAAAAAAGGCCGACAACGAGAGAAAACAGTCAACCTGGAACACCGACTTCCCACTCCAGGTACGTAGCAGCTTGGCAATCCTGTTGAACTTTGCCCCTTACTCCCACGGTAATGTGATCTCTGAGTTGGTATATTTAGTTTGGGGGGTGAAGCCCCCCAGATGAGTGGGTTTGGTTTTCTTCAATTTATGTTTTTGTTTAGGATGGCCAAGCAGTTACTTACCTGGAGTGGTATGTCTATATTCTGGGAAGCTGGTGTTCTGATGCTGTCGACCTTTTCGTCTCTGTGTTATGAGTTTTTGGTAAGTGAAATTTTGTTCTTGTAAAGTAGACCCACTAAGATATACCTGTCCTTCCAAACCATTTTGTTGATGTTGCAGAAGAGGTTTAGATCCCCAGACTAAGTATTCCTGATGCCATTTGACTTGCTGATGTGCACTAAACCCATCAGTAATGGGTTGGAGGATGCCTTGTATGCCAGACACAGGTAATTTCTTAACACTCTGTAGGATACTAAATACAGTGGCAGGGCTTTGAGTCCATCCACATGTTGTTTAGGCCTTGCATCCTTTTAGTATGGTATCTCTGCAGACATTTTAGCTGTTGCATACATCTGGAGAGATACATGCCAAAGGCAGCATTATATTCAATGAGGGCAATGACATCCCTAGATCTAGACACAATCCCTTTGTTTATAATCTGTACAATATAAAAAGATTTTCTTACAAATAACAAGCACATGTTGGTCAAAGATTAGGTAACTGTCCACGTAAGTTCCAAAATCCCTAACAAATAGATCAACTCTTAGGGGCGTATATCAATGTGGTAGTTCCATGGGTTACACCACTTTCCAAAGGATACAGTCAACTATATTTTGACATTTAGTTTCAGTCCTTGACTTTGGAAGCAATTTCTTATTTGGGACATAAATTCCTGCAGGATGGCAAAGTCATTTGGGGATTCAATGACCTGCTCCTAGCTTGCAGTCATCTGCAAACTTAGTTAGCCAGAAACCTTTGGTATTGTATTTTACTTCAGAAAAGTAGGTGCCAAACAGGAGAAGTAACAGCACAGAACCTCAGGGGAAGTCTACTAGCGACTAGTCTCTCTGTGGAGGTAACATCTCCTATTTTGATTATCTGCATACTATCTGTAAACCAGTTGGCCATTCAGCAAGTGACAGAGGGGTTTATTCCCACCTTATTTAGCTTTTCTACTACACCTGAGTAGGGAAGTGTGTCAGAAAGTGTTGGTATGGCCAAAGTATGCTGTGGGTACCATTTTGCCTTCATCCATTGTTTTGGTGACCTTTTCAAAAAAATCCACCAGGTTAAGTAAGTGTATTGACAAATTCAAACTGAGATGGGTCTAATGTTTGGAGGTTCCATATGTCCTGATTGATTAATTCCATGATAAAAGGAAGGCCCATTCAACTTGATCCTGAAGTAAATTTGCAGATACTCATCCAGTCATCTAGTTTATGTTTAAAAGAAGATATTAGCCAATAATATCATCACACTATGCACTAAAAGATCTAGATTAATACACACCAAAACAACTAGATATAAGAACAGTGTTTTTTCCTGCAGGTCATCAACTTCATGCATGGTTAATTCAGCTTATTAGGCTGGGTATTCTTTTTCCCAAGCCTCAAAGGGTTCTGTAATATTGTTTACTTATTGTTAATATTTATTTATTTTATTTTACATTTGTTGACCGGGATAGTCCAACTGGATACATGTCCATTTTCAGCAGAGGCCCTGGGAGAAAAGCTCAACACAGAAAAGTGATATAGACAATATATAAAACACACTGTTTATACAATCTTTAAATCAGAAATGAGCACTATACTAGCATGGGACAATAAGATAGTATGTTGCATTATAAAATCATAAATTAGCACAATTAGAATACATAATACAATTGTGGTAAAGCTCTCAAGTTGCAGAGATGATCCTAGTCAGGGTTAGAGCAAGGACATAACCAGTGTGATTTAAAATATTTTTGAGACTTTCTTTGAATAAGTGTAAGTGAGGATACTAGAGTAAGGTCAGCAGAGAGTAAGTTCCAGGTTTTGCCAACTGAGTTGGCAAACAAGGCATCCCCATCTGAGTTGTTAGACTTGAATGTTTGGACCATTAGTCTGTTGGATGAACAAAGTGGCCTAAGGTTACTATATGGACTGGTTTTTGAGTGTGGTTGTATTATCAGGTTGGTGGAGTACTTTATGCATTACTATGAGCTGGTTAAACTGTAGTAGGTAAGGTAGTTCAAGCCACCCTTGTAGAGATTTAGGCTGTGATAGTGGTGCATCCTATATGCTGAGCCAGTGGCAAATCTAGCAACATGATTGTAACAGCAAGATAGTTTAAGATCTGCTTTATGCAAGTTTGTAAGTAATGGGAAGGCATAGAGAAGGGTGGAAAGTACATGAAAATGGGCAATGGCAGTTCTAACAAGAGGAGTAAGGAAAGGTTTGAGATTGTAAAGGGACACAAGTTTTTTGTTTATGGTTTTGATAGTTTGATTGACATGAGCATCAAATTTGAGGTTATTGTCTACTATAACTCCCAGGAGTTTGGTTTGGGCTCCAGGGGAGATAATGGTGCCGTTAATAGATTTTATGGTAAAGTTTGGAGGGTTAGCCCTACTGGTGGGGGAGAAAAGAAGCAGGTTAGTTTCTTTAGGGTTTAAGATCAGATGGTGATTGGTGAGTCAATGTTCAACTATGTTAAAAGTACTCTGGGTTAGTGTCAGTAGATTTGTCGGAGAGGTGGCTGAGCAGATTAACATGGCGTCATCTGCGTACTGAATGCATGTTGCTTGGAGAAAAGAAGCCCTGTGGGACTCCTAAAGTGATGGGTAGATGGGATGATAGCTTATCCTGCCACAGGACAGCCTGTTGTCATACAGACAGATAAGACTAAAACCATTGGAGAGAATGGTAGTCTAAGGAGATAGCTTTCAGTGTATGGATGAGTAGCTGGTGGTTAACCATATCAAAAGCCTTGGGAGAGATCAAGAAAGAGTGCTGAGGAAAGTAGGTTATTACAGTTGTGGTTAATGACATTAGAAAAAGAGAGAAGAGCTGAGGTGGTACTGTGGTATGGCCTAAAGCTGTGTTAAGAGTCAGCCAACAGCCTATTCTGGATAAGGCAGTGCATAATTTGTTTATGGACACATTTCTCGGTAATTTTAGCTATAGGTGACAGAATAACTATGGGTCTGAAATTTGACAGTTCTATGGAGCTACCTCCTTTATGTAGAGATATAACATGGAATATTTTCCAGACTGAGGGGATGCAAGCCTCGGATAAGGTTCTGTTAATCAATATTGAGATAGGGTAGGCAATGACGTCTGTGGCGTTTTGCAAATACTCTGCAGGGAGGAGGTCAACAGTTAGAGTGGTAGGCTTTAATTTCCTAATTATGCCTCAAAATCCTAATAATAATAATTAGTTAATAGTTGTTTCTTTCAGAGTTTATTTCAGTATTTCTTGCACTTTTCACCTTGTAAGCATATGTACATGTATACTTACATTTTTGTTTTGTTTTTAATAGTTGTACGTCGTTTATGCAATTCATACTTGGAGAGTCACTGAGACCGGAATCAAATTCCTTGTATGTGCACATACTTGGCCAATAAATGTTGATTCTAAAAAAAAAAGTTCTAAATTCTAAAAGGGTCCTGGTTTATAGTTCTTAGGGAGGAATAAGAAAAAAGCTAGCTTGGTTGTCCTGGGCCATTTGCTTTTTCAAGTTCAACAGCACACTCTGCTACAGCTGCATCAGTGCAGTTAGTACTGTACACTGCAGCTGCAGCTGCATCAGTGCAGTTAGCACTGTACACTGCAGTTGCATCAGTGCAGTTAGCACTGTACACTGCAGCTGCATCAGTGCAGTTAGCACTGTACACTGCAGCTGCATCAGTGCAGTTAGCACTGTACACTGCAGCTGCATCAGTGCAGTTAGCACTGTACACTGCAGCTGCATCAGTGCAGTTACCACTGTACACTGCAGCTACAGCTGCATCAGTGCAGTTAGTACTGTATACTGCAGCTTATCCTTGGGATTTTCAAATTACACGAGCTTACTGTTTGGCTCTAGTAAATTGTAAAGGTAATGAAGAAACCACTGCTTACACTTACTTCACTTGTTACATAGTACAATGTATGAATCAATAGGTGTCTTTTACAACACACAACTGGTCACAATTGCATGCATATTTGTGTAAATGCTGTTTATCATAATCAGTGCAGGCCCAGATAATAAGACTAGCATTTTTTAATTAATTATAAAGATATGCACATCTATCAGCATTTCTATTATTAACTTTGCTTTTAATTCTTACTGGTAGCCTACATGACATACTGATCAGTTTTTATATTTTGAATACTGTGGTTTGTTTTCTTTACCTTGTGTTTTACTTGCATTCTGCTTTAACTGCATATAAAAACTTCAAAAGAGACCACAGCTCTGTCAGGTAGAACCCACCCTACCACCCAGTTACAGTTGTCTTGTTAAATACCACTGTCTTTCTAGATGCCTGCCTCTTATGTTAATCTAACCATATTCTCATTTCCTCTCTGCTTTCACTGGCTTGTGTGAGTAATCACAAAATCATCATTTTTGAAATCCCTCCTCTTCAACTATTTAAATTTATTGGCCATCCTACTGTATTCCATAGTACCAGAATACAAAAGTGACCACCCCTTTCAATCCATCTTGCTGTTTTAAAAATAGTAACTCTCCACTAAACTTTAACTTTTTAAACAGGTAAAAAGTACAGTTTTGTACCTACCATAAATGTAGAAGTTCGAGTGTTCACCCTGCTGCAGTCATCACACTTGGGTTATCCTGTCGTCAGGCGGTCCCGCAGTCGGCCGGAATTCCAAAGTCTTGGTCCGGCGTCGGTTGCTGTCGCCTCTTCCCTGACGTCAGTGCGCCAGGGGTATATATAATGCAACCAATGCCATTTTCTTCAGTTTTTCTTGCCCCAGATGTCAGGTGCCCCCAAAAAGGTGGTCAGAATTGGTACCAAATGGAGTAACCACTGTACAAACACAAAATCCCTTCAGCTATAAGCAAATACATCAGTAAGGCATAGAAGAGATTTAGCCAGTAGAACACAGGGGATGGAGGGAGGGTAACCTGGACTGCAGCAGGGTGAACACTCGAACATCTACATTTATGGTAGGTACAAAACTGTACTATGTTCGTGTTACCCTGCTGCAGTCATCACACTTGGGTAGAATCCCAAATCTAAGGTAGGGGGGAGGTATCATAGAGGGTTAGTGGAGGCAATAAGGCCCTGCAGAACTGCAATGGTGAAGCCCACCCTGGACTTAGAGTAAAGAGGTAAGTGATAGTGTTTGGTAAAGTTGTGTACTGAACTCAAAGTTGCAGCTTCTAAAATTTCCTTGGTTGGAACCCCCCTGAGAAAGGCTGTAGAGGTAGCTGTTGCCCTGGTGGAGTGGGATCTAATGGTAGCAGGAACTGGTTTCCTATGATGGGTATAGCAGAAACGTATGCAATGACCTATCCATTTAGAAATGGTTTGCTTTGATATAGCCTTCCCTTGAGAAGCTGTAGCATAGGATACAAAGAGCTGGTCAGATTTTCTGAAAGCCTTCGTTTTGTCCAAGTAGTAACGAAGCTGCCTGTGAATGTCCAAGGAATGCAGGAGTCTCTCACCTTTGTCCTGTGGACTGGGGAAGAAGGTGGGTAAGTGGATGGTTTGATTTAAAGCTACACTGAAAACCACCTTAGGCATAAAGGAAGAATTAGTTCATAGAGAAACTCTGTCTTGATGAAAAATGAGGAAAGGTTCCACTGCCATTAGTGCCTGTAGCTCTGAGACTCTTCTAGCTGAAGTTATTGCTAGGAGCAGGGCAGTCTTCCACGATAGGAACTGAAGATCTGCAGAGAAAATTGGTTCAAAGGGAGGTAGCGTTAGTTTTTTCCAGAACAAAGTTAAGGTCCCATGTTGGTGTAGGAGCTCTCCTGGGTGGTCTAATGTTTTTTGCCCCTCTGAGGAACTGCCTTAGAAGAGGATGTGAAAATAAAGGTGGATCCGTGTTGTAGTGAGCTGAAATAGCTGAAGCAGGGATTTTAATTGAGGAAAAGGAAAGTCCTTTGTGCAACATCTCAGCTAAATACTGTAGAATGTGAGGCATGTGAGGCTGAATTGTGTCTTGGCCTTTAGCTTGGTTCCAGGCACAAAACCTTTTCCATTTGTCTGAATAAGCCTTCCTGGTGCTTGGCCTCCTGGCTTCCAGAATAACATCCAGAACTGCTTGTGAAAGAGGAGCTGGTTGGATATTTAGTTGATTTGCCATGCAGCCAGATTTAAAGTTTTGGGCTGGCTGTGAAGAATCTGATTGTTTTGTTCTGTGAGCAAATGGGGTATTTGAGGCAATATCCATGGTGGGCTGTGGGCCATATTTTTCAACAGCGGATACCAGTGCTGGCATGGCCAGTCTGGGGCTATGAGAATCAGTCGTGGTCTATCCTTTTTGACTTTCAAAAGAACCTTTGTGAGGAGAGGCAATGGAGGGAAGGCATATACTGTCAGGTTTTTCCAACTGAAAGAGAGAGAGTCCACTTTCCAAGCTTGATGGTGAAGTGTCCTTGTACAAAATTTTGTCAGTTGATAGTTTTGAGGACTGGCAAACAGGTCTATGTCTGGAAGGCCCCATTTTTGAGTTATCATTGTAAATATTTGTGGATCCAGTTTCCACTCATGGGGATCTTTGATGTTTCTGCTGAGGTCATCTGCCAATGTGTTGTTCTGTCCTGGCAGGAATTGAGCTTGTAACTGGACTTGGTAGGCCAGAGCTGTGTTCCATAAGATTATTGCTTGCCTGCATAGAGGGTAGGAATGTGTACCCCCTTGTTTGTTTATGTACCACATTACTGTGGTGTTGTCCGTCTTTATTGCAAGTTGTCCTGGATGTAATAGATCCTTGAAGGCTGTCACAGCTTTCTGTACAGTTAGCATCTCTTTTTGATTTATGTGCAGATTTCTTTGATCTGCAGTCCATAGGCCTTGAATGCATTGTCCTGCCATGTGTGCCCCTCAGGCGTAGTCTGAAGCATCTGCTGTGATAGTTTTCCTGGCTGGGGGCAAGGTGAAAGGCTGACCCTTGTTGAGGTGAGATGCCTGTGACCACCATAGAAATTCCTGCTGCAGGCATGGAATGAGAGATATTATTGTGTCCAAGCTGTGGCTGTGTTGAGACCATACGCTTTTTAGGTACCACTGTAATTTCCTCATATGCAGCTTTGCATATGGTATTGTTAGTATGAAAGATGCCATGAAGCCCAAAGCCTGCAGAATTTTTCTTGCAGTTACTTGGGTCTTTGTTGCCATTGTCTTGAAATATTGAGTCAGTTGTAGTTGCTTGTCTGGTGTAAGATAAGCCTTCTGGGCCATTGTATTCAAGCTGGCACCCAGGAATGTCATTTTTTGTGAGGGTACTAGTTTTGACTTCTTTTCATTTACTGTGTACCCCAGGCAGTTTAGTAGATGTTTTACAAAGGCCAGATGATGTAAGAGAATGTCTTTGCTTTCTGCTTGAATGAGGCAGTTGTCCAGGTATGGATATATTTGAAATCCTCTTTGTCTGCAGTATGCAATTACTAGTGCCAGGCATTTTGTGAAAACTCTGGGTGCAGTAGATAAGCCAAAGGGCAGTGCAGAGAATTGGTAATGGGTTGAACCTGCAATGAAACGGAGGTATCTTCTGCAACTTTTGTCTGATAGGGACATGCAGGTATGCCTCCTTGAGGTCCAATGTTACTAGCCATACTTCCTTGCCCAACATGGGAAGTAGCTGCTGTAGTGTTAGCATCTTGAATTTGGGTACTTGTAAGTAAGTGTTTAGAATTGAAAGGTCCAGAATTGGTCTCCAGGCATTGTCCTTTCTGGGCACTAGAAAGAGTCTTGAGTAAAATCCTTGGCCTTGCTCTCGAGTAGGTACCAGTTGAATGGCTCTCATGTCCATGAGAGCTGTAATTTGCTTTTGTGCCTCTGCCCATTGATTTTGTGGCAGGTTTGGCATTCCTCTTTTCATTGGCAAGATGTGAAAGTGGAATCTGTATCCTCATAAAATTATGTCTAGGACCCATTTGTCCTTTGTGACAATGTGCCAGTTGTCTGCAAAAAGTGCGAGTTTTCCCTCCAAGGGGGCTGTCAAGAGAGTATTGCTTGGCCAGATGAGGTGCAAGTCATTGAGTTTGCCTTCTGGTGGATTGAGACCTGTCTTCTCCTCCCTTTTGTGTTGTAGTGCCCCATTGGCGAGGTTTATACTGGGCTTGTGGTTGTCCTCTGCCCCTTGGCATCTGTATTTACCCCTCTGTGGTCTGTCAGTGGCTGGAAAGGACCAATTTTTTGTTGGCCAGTTTCTGCTGAAGCGAGGGGGTTGTACTTGTAGGAAATCTTTGACTGTCTGCATAGATTTTGTCTTATTTTCCATTTTCTTTAAAACTTCTTCTGCTTTAACTCCAAAAAGGACATTCTGCTGTAAGGGAGCATCTAGTAGTTTTGCTTTAACATGATCAGGCAGAGTTTGTTCCTTTAACCAAGCATGCCTACGTATAACAGACCCAGTGACAGCTGCTCTGCAGGAGGCCTCCAAAGAATCAAACCCACATTGTAAGGTATGTTTGCCCACCTGCTCAGTGGCGTGCAACAGATCCTGTACTACTTTCAATTCAGATTGTTGAGGGAGAGTGGTTATTCTTTGCTTTAACTGAGAGATTAGAAATTGCTGATACTTGAGCATGTGAAATTGACAATTCAGTGCCCTCATAGCTAGTGTGGCTGAGGTGTAAACCTTTTTCCCCCACCTGTCTAGTGCTCTGGAATCCCTCTCAGAAGGTACTGGGTTTTTAGCCATAGAAGCCTTAGCCCCCCCTTGGGACCCTGGGAGATAGTCTCTGGGTCAGCTACAGGGCTTTTGTAAAGAAATTTGTGGGAATCTGGCACTCTGTAGTATCGGTCAGTCTTAGCCGGAGCAGGAGGGAGAGAGTCTGTGTTGAAACTGGATTCTAAATAGACATCATCCACAATGTCCAAAACTGGTGGGATGGCAAGCAGTCTGTGTTGGGGGAGTAAAAGAAACTCTCTGAACCTTTTCTTTTAATCAGAGTAGTCCTGACCTTCCCAGTGAAAATGTTCCCTCATAGTGTGTAAAGTTTCCCCAAAGGAGTAGTCTTCAGGAGGAGAAGCTGAGGGAATAAGAGTCCTCAGCATCAGAATCTTCATAAAGAGAGAAAGAGTAGTCTTGGTCCTCAGAGGAGTCTGAAGAAATGGACATTTCCTCAGAGGATGCAAAATCTTCAATTTGTCTAGGCCTTTTGTCAGGAGGGGGCTGGGAACCCCTGATTAAAGAAATCAAATCTTCAGCCATTTTGAGCCTGTTTCTTAGGCATGGGGCCTTGAACAGGAGACTGAAGTGCAGTCCTTTTTGATTTAGAAGGAGTCTTCGACTTAGAAAACGTTTTAATGGCGAGAGTCGTCGGTCTGAAAATGCCTTCAGAAACCGATGGCATTTCTGTAGCACCGACGTCTTTTGTAGCAAAGTCGTCGGAAGGGCCTGAAGTAAAAGGCTGCGTCGGCCTGGTACATTCCGTCAAAATTTCCGTAGCGGTCTCGGGTTGCAGATCTGCGGTAGTCAGGGCCTGTGTCGGAGCCTCACTGAGGACTGGAGAACTGGAGACCGGAACTGCCGAGGCCTCTGAATCTGGTTTAGGCCTGGGCTGTCTGTCCTTATCCCTGCGTTTTTTGTGCACGCCGGTAGTCAGTTGCTCTGACGGCATGGTGTAGTTAAATTTCCTACCGAAGTAGTGTCATGCGAAATCAAAGCGTCTTTTAATAGTACGCTTATTAAACCTAGCACAAAACCGACAAGTAGTGACGTCGTGGTCTGGGCCTAGGCAAGGTATGCAATAGGAATGAAAATCCTTATGAGGTATTTGCTTCCCACAAGAAATACAATTGTTAACTTTTTCTGACATCGGTCTGAGGCAAGAAAAGTTTCAACGGGTACTTAGCTTTATAGAAGACTTGGTCTGAAATCAATTCGAAATCTCAGGAGTCGGCCGACCGGCACTTGCGAACTGCTTCTGCTTCGGGCACCGCGCGGCAAGAAAGACTGAAGAAAATGGCGTTGGTTGCATTATATATACCCCTGGCGCACTGACGTCAGGGAAGAGGCGACAGCAACCGACGCCGGATAAAGACTTTGGAATTCCGGCCGACTGCGGGACCGCCTGACAACAGGATAACCCAAGTGTGATGATTGCAGCAGGGTAACACGATGAACATCTTAAGTTACCTACTTTCACATCTAACTTCTCTAGTGCACACTGCAGTGTGCATTTTTTTTCATCTTACCTTTAAGCATCCCTGTGACTAGCACTTGCTCTAATACCTGCTGGAAAGCACTAGGAAACCTTAAACTGATACAAGCACTCAACTCTCCTTGTTAATAAGGAGAAATTAATCGTAGGCACTAAACGGCCTATAATTGCAAAGTACCTTGCTAAGGTAAGGGAAAACAGCTCCTGCACTTTACAAAAAAAAGCACCAAACCACCAGGCATGTCCAAGGGTCAGCTTCCAGTGATTTCTCCTGTCCACCTGGTGAATCTGGGCATACTGGGGCAATGCAGCAATTGCCTCATGTACACAGACAACCCTCTCCTCCCACCACCCAACACTACAACCTGTGAGAGATGCACTTACATAGCCAAAATGGAAGCAAAGCTCTCTCCACCCAAGATTGTGCTAGACAGTCAAGAGGAGAAGGTTAACACCCACACTACACTTCAAGCAACACATAGCCCTTCTAAACCCACACCACCAACACCCACATATAGCAACACTAAATCCCTTAACTGTAACCTGCCCAAGCAACAAGGACCTCTGAAGCTGAAAAGCAAACAAACACCAATCACAACCAAAGTGTCACATAGCTCACAACACCAGTTTGCCACCCAGCAACAGCCCCTAAGGCAAGACAACATACCTAACACTTTAGTCATAGGTGACTCTATAGTCCGGCACACTGATGTCCCACTCACCAGGTTGAATAAGGAGAAAATTACAGTCAACTGCCTGCCGGGTGCCAGGATCCGCCACATAATGTATGCACTCAAGTCACTCCACAACAAGTACTAATATGACTCTGTCATTGTCCATGTTGGCGTAAATGACTTGAGACGTACCTCCCTGGACTACATGAAAAGTGACATGGAAGAGCTCTTGGATCATGTGGCCCAGGCAGGTATGACCCTAGCTCTGAGTAGCATTCTGCCTTCTCCTAGGATGACACCACAATACAAGGACAAAATGATTGACTTCAACACTTGGCTAAGCTTTTGGTGTCATTCAAAGGGGATCCAGTATCTGTCTGCCTGGGACGACATGATCAACAGACCACAATGCTTTGCCAGAGATGGTCTGCACTTGTCACCCCTGGGATTCAGGTTACTGGCTAAGGCTCTTGCCACCCATATAGTGCCTTTTTTAGGCAAAGTTCAAAGGACAAAACCACCACCATAACAGGTACAAGCATGCAAAATCTGAAGGTAATGCTACTCAATGCTATAAGTCTAAACCTCAAAATGCACTCTCTCGAGGCACTCCTAAAAATGGAGAACATCGATATCTGTGCAGTAACTGAGACCTGGTTCAAGGCTCCAGAGAGCACCCCTGCAATACCAGGCTACAACTCTTACCACACTTTTCGACCACCAAACCAAGACCGAAACACTAAAGGTGGTGGAGTGTCAATATTCACACCACCAGGCTAGTTGCCCAACACAATGTGTCTGAAATTCTCCAGGTGCAACTAACACTAGGTAAGACTGCAATCCAAATTGTAGCTTGCTACAGATCCCTCACCATGCCCCAAGATTCTCACTACACCTTTCTAAACATACTGGAAAATATTAAGATAGAACCAAACACCCTAATACTGGGTGATTTTAACTACCCTGCCATTAATTGGAAAAACTACTCGTGTACCAACACCTTTGCCCAACGGTTCTTGGAGTTCGTAAATTCCAACGCCTTGGATCAAGTAATCCATAGTCCCACCAGGGGCTCCAATATCCTAGACCTGATCATTACCAACATGGGAAATTGATGCTCCACACCTATGGTCACCCCCTCATTAGTCAGGTCTGACCATAAGCTAATCACCCTTATCATCCACATCCCACCCCCAACCCCCAGTAAGGAAAATTCCATAAAATACTTCTCCAAAGCCAACTTCATGCTACTCAAGTCAGAAGTGACAAACTTCATGACACCCATGCAGACGGGAACTGAAAGTTCAACTGCTGAATCCTGCACTAAGGCACTGTACGAGCACATCCACTCATGCATGAATTGTGCCATCCCAAATAGAACCAAGATGTTCTCATCCAAAAAAAGGGAAGCCAATCTGGTGGTCCACTGCCATAAACAAACTTTACAACAAAAGGAAGAAACTGTTGCAGTAAAGAGGAAAATCCTAGGATGCAAAAAACTCCTTTACCAGTCTCAGTAAGAAACTGAGATCCCTCAAAATGTCCTCCGAAGCTAGTTACGAAAACAAAATTGCCAAAGATTCCAAACTCATCCACAAGGCATTCTATAACTATGTCAAGAATCTAAATGTCAATGCTCAGATCTGCTCTGAGCTAAAACAGAATGGCATTAAATATACTGATTCCCAAGGATATTGCCAATATCCTGGCAGATCGATTCAGTGCCTTCACCCCCCTCTCACCCCCTAAATGGTTCATCTCAATACCGGAAGATTGCCAAATTCTGGTAATAAGGGCCATGCAGGTAAAAAAAGTACTCTCCAAAGCTAAGAATAAAGCATCCATGGGACCAGATAACATCCCGGGCTGTGTACTACATGAACTACAATATGAACTGGCACCTCACCTAAGTGTCATGTTTAGTCATAGCCTCACCTCAGGTTTTGTGCCTACTGAGTGGCGCAGAGCTACAGTTATCCCACTCCACAAGGAGGGATCCACCTTGGATCCCAGAAATTACCGTCCCATCAGTCTGACAAGCCTTATCTGCAAGGCCATGGAGCGTATTATCATGGAACTTATAAACAAAGACATTGGCAACCTTCAAACACTGGACCCCACCCAGTTTGGGTTCGTGCAGGGCCGGGTCTTACCTCCTGAACCTGATTGACTTCTTCGAATCAGTCTCCAGAGCCATGGACAAGGGTAAGGTGGTTCACACAGCCTATCTAGACCTTGCCAAGGCCTTTGACACCATTCCCCACTCTGGAATCATAGATAAACTTACTAAGCTGTGCATTAATCCCTACATCACCCAATGGGTTGCTAACTGGCTTACTGATAGAACCCACAATGTAAAAGTAGCCGACTCCAAATCCAACTCCAGACAAGTGACAAGTGGAGTACCTCAGGGTTCAGTCCTGGGACCGCTCTTGTTTGGCATCTACTTCTCTGAAGTACAGGTCAGCACTAAGGGACTCTGGCTAACAAAGTTTGCAGAGGACTGCAAACTGGGAGCCATTAATGAATCCCCAAATGATGTGGGTACTCTACAAAAGGGCATTACAGAAACAGATGCTTGGTGCCAGAGCCATGGGCTCAAGCTCAATGCCAAGAAATGTATAGCTATCCCCTTTGGGAAAAAACATGCACCCGTGAATTACCATATAGGTGGCAGTACACTAAACACCGAAAGAGTGATAGGAGACTTAGGGACACAGATGGACAGTGGTCTCACCTTTGATAACCACATTGCCACAATTGTCAGGAAATCCTTCTATGTGGCACACCTCATCACTAAGGGCTTTTCATCCAGAAAAAAGGAGGTCATTGTCCCACTGTACTTATCCCTCATTAGACCCATTATAGAATACAACGCCCCGTTTGGTATGTACCTCTCAAGACATCAGCAACAACTGGAAAGGCTGCAGAAATACCTCACTAAAAGAATCACAAGCCTAAAGCAGATGCCCTACGCTGACCGCCTTAAACTCCAGCTATACTCTGTTGCATATCGTCTACTCAGGCGATCTCTTTCCCCCTCTAGTTATTTGCTCCCAAAATCTTGTTTCCTTTGTTAATTTTCTCCAGAAAATTTCAGCCCCCTCTTGCTTATTCTCTGTACAATTAATTACAGTCATCCTTATCAGTACCATCTCAATTATCCATTCTCGTGTTGGCTTAGCTGTTAGAATACATTTTGCTATTTAATATAACATTCTGTATGGCTGTTGTTATTCTACTTAAGGATCTGCATTCAAAACCCCCCTCCCTCCTTATTTCCTGAATTTCCCCCCTGCTTCATCATAATCTCCTTCCCTTTGAATAACAGCTTTCTGCTTGTGTCATGTATATGAGCCTTAACTACATAGTTCTAAAATATCCCTTCAAATCAGGTAATCCTAAATCACCTTGATCTAATCAAAGGATCAACTTATCTCACTTCACCCTTGCCATCTTCTCCTCCCAGATAAAATCCTTCAACTCTAATTACTATCCACAACTTCTCCTCTGGTTGATAAAAATATGCCTGACCTGTATATAAAACTAAAATGACTAAAACAATTTTCGCTGCTTGCATCTTGCTATCTATATTCATAAAACTTCCAGCTTCTCAGTTTTTATATTATCTTTTACTTAGTCTCTTTCCACATATCATTAGCTGCCATAACAGAGTCCTGTTTAACCCATACTCCTAAACACTTCATTTTATCATGTCACTGTAAATATGGTTATTGCTGAACCAGTTCATGTGTGGGTACATAATTTACAGCGATAGTCACTTTTTCTTGTTCACACATGTAAGTGATGCTCTGTGATCTCACATTTATTCACTAATCTCAGTGTTTCTGGTCTTCTGGTTCATCTTCATCTCCCAGCCAACCCCAGACTTTGGTTCATCTTCATCGACCAGCCAACCCCTGACTCCGGTTCATCTTCATCTACCAGCCAGCCCCAGAATCTGGTTCAAGTCCAAGGTACTCCCAGTTCTTTCAGTCAACTCCTGTGTCTTTATTGTCTCTCAAACATTTTCCTTTGGAGCACTGGAAAAGGGTTTCACTATCAAAGTCTTTTTATGAACTTTACTATCAGAAGAATGAGAAGCAAAGCCCACTTCTGTTTGATGGCTCTTTTTTGGTTGGACAAACGTTTGCTCCTTATCAGCCTGTTCTGTATCAAAAATGGCTCTGATCCTCTAGAAAAAAATAATTCGGAAAACAGCTGGATACAGAAGCTTGATCTCACACCTACCTCTCGACATTCTTTGACTGTTGGTATATTTTTCTCCTCTGCCTGGTGTACAGTGAATAAGCATTTTCCACAAACATTCACTTATCTCCAATTTGTAGATTAGGGTGCAGCCATCTTGGAAAGTGACAAAAAAGTTTTTGTTGCTGGAAGACATATCAAATTTTATTTTCCAATTATTCCCTTTGGTGCTTCTTCACTGGGAGCTCTTAAATAAATACGGCTATAGTATTTTACTGCTTCTTTCAAAAAAAATGCAGCTGAATCACTCAAACTTACAAAGCCTCAGAATGCCTTAGTTGTTGATATACCTCCTCTACACACTATGTGGGTTTCAGCTGTAGATGCCCTGCTGTCATTCGTGCCTGCACTGTCCAAATATCTATAAATTACAATCACTGTGATAAACCTTGCTGCTGTATGCCACATGAAGTATCAGATGACAGATTCCAGAAGGACATAATGCAAGATTTTAAGTAAATTGAAAGCATTGTGGAGAGTGACTGCAAAGTCAATCAAATACAGAGGGGAAACAGAGGCAGAGACCCTTAAATTATGCCTTTTTCACATGTGGTACTCCAAAGCTCACAGAAGAATTAGGGAAGTACACTCTCTGATGGGGAAAAAAATGACATTTGCATGGCTTTGACAATGAACTGAAGTGTCACGCCCTTTGAAATACAGTGATGACTACAGGAAAATGGCACAAAAGAATAATGTAGTAATGACTGGGGAACTGCACTAAACAATTAATCTGCATATGTAAAATGTTGCAATATAAAGTTAAATAAAGGCAAAACAATCTTCAAAAATGAATAACCTAAACCATACAGTCTGAGATAGTCAAAGATGTATAAGCAAAACATTTCAAGTCAGAATTCCAAATAATCTCAGTACCAGCCTAGGATTGGAGGAAATAAGAAACAATATTCTCTGCTTAGTTTTGTGGCATAATGTTTATCACACAAATGCATTATGTAATGGATTCAGACACAACCTTTATTATATCTCCATATACTTTAACATTACAGGATTTCTCCCTTCCAAATCAGCCTACAGAGGGATTTTAACTGGTAGTGAAATAGAAATATACAACTTTAGATACATTTGCTTTGTTTTACATTGACTTTTAGACCTGCTCAAGCAGCATGCAGAGACAAAAGAAATGCAATGGAAGAAATATAAGGCAGGAGTGGTCACAACAGTCAATGTGACTCATGGAATGTTGAGTTCATCTTTATTGTACTGCAGTACTTTCCATGAAGACTGAAGACACTACACCACTTCATACAGCAGAAGTACAACTTCTTTTGATTCAGAAGTAATAACCTTCAGTACTGAAAGTCACAATGCTCTTATAACATATTTGCATTTTTAAGTACACCATTTAAGATAATAGAAAGAGAACAACAGATTTCACTTCAGAATACTTCTTGTATAGTGAAAAGGAATGTAATATTAACCAAGTAAAATCCTTATACCTTTCAAGCTATACCAGAATATCTTCCCCGATTTCATGGTACAGGTTCATTAAAAAACTATATATTAGGTCTAATAACAATAATAATAATAATAAAGGCACCACACTTACAAATATGTTCAGATTAGGGAAACACAATCTTACAACTCGAATAATTTTTTAATAATCTCACTGAAAATGTAAAATTTACACCTTCTTTCTCATGTAATGAATATAATACCTTTTTCTCTGTTTCACACAAAAAAAAATTCTGCTTCACGTTTCACAAAAAAAGTATCACTACCATTCCAAAATGTTAAAACAAGTGAACTAAGCAAACTCTGATAATTGACAAGTATTTTGATAAATTGTGTGTGTGTGTGTGTGTGTGTGTGTGTGTGTGTGTGTGTGTGTGTGTGTGTGTGTGTCCGCCCAAGGGTTTTAGTTAGTAATCCTGATGTTTACAAATCCTTTAATTTGAAAGAAGTTACATAGCTTTAAATATAATGGCATACTTCTCATTTTCCTGTGTTTCTGAATAAGAAATGTATGTTCCTGTTGAGTTTATTGTAAAATGCTTGTGGACTACTTCATGGCAGGTTGTGCTGTGATAAACAACAGACTCGCAATGTTTACAGTGATTCAGTCTAAGTTTTTTACACTTACATTATAAAGTGAGGTACAGGCACATGTAATACTTGTAATGTACTCAGTTCACCAGGACAGAGATGGTGGCATGATGGCATGTAAATCAGAATTACTAATTCAGTTGTCACCTAGAAAGAAACTACAGGTGGATTGCTGTATGAAGGACTGTACACATGATCTGACTGCTCACTTGAAGACAACTACACCTATGTTTGAAGTGATATAGAACATATGCAAACTGAGTCCCTTCTGAAATATAACAGTATAATGTTGTGAAAGAGTTGAAAGTTAAGGCACATTTGCCTGATCTGATTTTTCAGTTTTTATCGGTGTGGTTTGATTCTGACCGTGACATTTAAATAACATGCGACTCTGGCAGCTAGAAATGTAGACAGCATGACAGTCAATGTTTAGCAAAATATACTACTCTTGATATACGAACAGAAAATTCTTAAGCTGCAAATCAATACAAAACTTCCTTAGCAGTGACAGAAAATAAATGTAGTTCGTAAACAACTAGAATAAAGGTGATACACTTTGAAAAAAGACTTTGCAACCAGTATGACGGTGTCAAGAGGTTCTCCGGTTTGATCCTCAGCTGGGGTGCCTTCTGTGCGGAGTCTTCATGTCCTCCCTGTGGTCGCTTGGGTTTCCTCCGGGTGCTCCGGTTCCCTCCCACATCCCAAAGATATGCTGTAGGTGGATTGGACACTCTAAATTGGCCCTAGGTGTGTGTGTGTGTGTGTGTGTGTGTGTGTGTGTGTGTGTGTGTGTGTGTGTGTGTGTGTGTGTGTGTGTCTTCTGTGGAAGGTTGGGCTGGCAACTCAACACTGTAAAACTACACTGCCAATCATGAGTGGACAGGTGATCCGCTGCAGAAAAGCCGAAAGAAGAAGATGAAGGTGTCCACTTATGATGGAAGACATTTAAAGAGGAATTATCACTAGTTATTACAAACTTCTAAATGACAGCAGATTAGTGGCATGTAAGTTGAACTAGCCATATCTAATATTTTTCATGCGTTGATGGTGCCTGAATATATACCCTACAAAATAAAACTTGATAATTATTAAAAAGAACTGAAATATAATTAATGCATTTCTCTATAGAGGAGACTAGAACACTTTCTTTAATATTGGTGTCATATACATGAAATAAAATTACTTCAGTTAGCACCCTTTATTCTATATAATCTAAACTGCAAAATAAAAATATTCTTGGCTCAAAAATATGTAGTTTGCAAATAAAACACAAAATATATAGCTAACTATTTCAGTGAATATGCATTATTTTGTGGTCTCATTTGCACAAAGTGACACCTAACTTGTAGAAATACATGACAGCAAACTACAAAGTTACTAATCTGAATATTCAGGCCACTAATGTAACTATAACTTAAAAAAGTAAAAAAAGTCAAGGACTTTCAGAATCCATGTAGCTAAAACATTTGATGTCCATAAAGATTCATGTGCTTATGTCCCATGGGCCTCCATTATAGAAGTTTTAAGGTATCACACAGTGAAAAGTCTAGCTTGTCTGGGTTTATCTTGCAGTCTTTTCCTGCAGGCCATTATCATTGCAAATGTCCCAGCACTAATGATACAACAACAGAAATGTTTTAGAATAATATAACACTCTCCACAAGCCCCAATATTCCTGACACAACACAGTCCACATTCCAGTGATGTCATAACAGGGCTACAACTGGTGAGATAAAGAAAAGGCAGTAGTAACCATCTCCTTCAACTCTGTCCTCACTGACCCTTACAATCAAATCAATCCTGCCATCCAGACACTCTGAGATGAAAATGAGGGAACTCAGAATTGTCCAGCAGAACAGAAAGGACATTAAACACAATCCTGTCATTATCAGCAATACATTTGACTACAGGGAGTTTAATTCCACATCCCAAAGACATGCATTAGACAAGTGTGTGTGTGTGTGTGTGTGTGTGTGTGTGTGTGTGTGTGTGTGTGTGTGTGTGTGTGTGTGTGTGTGTTTTATGCGATGAGATGATTTTCCATGCCAGAAAAGGTTTTGCTTTTAACCGTGAACTGGACAGTTGGGTAAAGCAATGAATATTGACAGAGAAAATATTATGTATTTGGTTCACTGTGAGATCACAAAGGTTAGAATGTTCAGTTCATCTACTGTTTTAAAACAAAAAGTTGAATCCAGTTTTTCATACCTCCATGCAGGAGGACTTTCCCATTTGCACCCTGCTGACTAACTGAATCTACCTTAAGGTTGTTGTTATCCAAGAGAAACAGGCAATTTCACTGCACAGACCTAATAGTGCATTTTCACTCAATAATAGTTACTAGAATGACTATTGCAACAAGTTTGTATGTTTTCATGTGGACTATTAACAGGTATACTGCGATTTCAACAGTTTACAAGCAGATTTCTAATAGCTGCAATCTATATTGTAACTATTAATGCATCACTGCATTGTAAGTTCCCTGCTGAACATGTTTCACAGTGTAAAGACATCACCCATACTTGTGATGCACAAATACGTGTGGCTATAGAGGGACAGACCGCAACACTTTGGGCAGTAGGGTGTTTGCATACTGCCTGGTGCACACTAAAAATATGGCAACTAATACCCTTCAGAGGGCTCTGGAGTAGCTGAACAACCCGCAGCTTCAGACGGTGTTTTCAGGCCTACTCAGTTAACCATTAAATCTTCTGCTAAATCTAAAACAAAGAAACAACTTCAGCATTCACCAGGACAGGCCTCCATGCCTAAGAAACAGATGATAAAAATGTCCGAAGACTTAATTACTCTGATCAGGGGGTCCCACCCTCCTCCTGATAAAAGGCCTGGACAGGATGCAGACTATGACTCATCCGACCAGGTGTCCATCTCCTCAGGTTCATCCTCAGACCAAGGATACTCTTTACCCCCTTATGAGGATTCTGATGCTGAGGAATCAATTCCTTCAGCCTCTCCACCAGAGGACTACTCCATTGGGGAAACCTTACATACCACGCAGGAGCATTTCCATTGGGAGGGCCAGGATTATTCAGAATCCAAGAAAAGGCTCAGAGATTTTCTTTTATTACCTCAACACAGATCCCTTGCTATTCTGCCAGTGTTAGATATTGTGGATGATGTGTATTCTGAATCCAGTTTAAATCCTGATTCTTTACCTCCTGCTCCAGTTATGCCAGACAGATACTGCAGAGTCCCTGACTCTCACAAATTCCTTTATAAAAGCCCTGTTGCTGACCCTGAAACTATTTCCCAGGGTCCCAAAGGGGTAAAGGCCTCTACAGCAAAAAATCCAGTCCCCTCTGACAGAGATTCCAGAGCATTAGACAGATGGGGGAAGAAAGTATATACATCTGCAACTTTAGCAATGAGGGCCTTAAATTGCCAGTTTCACATGCTTAAATATCAGCAATATTTGATGTCTCAGTTGAAACAAAAAATGCTTCCAAATTCAGATCTTCCTAATTATAAGGAAATGCAGGATTTATTGTATGCAGCTGAACAAGTGGGAAAACATACTTTGCAATGTGGTTTTGATTCATTAGAGGCTTCCTGTAGAGCAACAGTTACAGGGTCTGTCATTAGAAGACATGCTTGGTTAAAAGAGCAGACTAGACTTTACCAGATCATGTTAAAGCAAAATTATTGGATGCACCTTTGCAGCAGGATGTTTTATTTGGAGTTGAGGCAGAAGAGGTATTAAAGAAAATGGAGGATAAAGCAAAATCTATGCAAACGGTGAAGGATTTCTTACAGGTTCATCCTCCTCGATTTAGCAGAAATTGGCCAACAAAGAATTGGTCCTTTCCAGTTTCAGACAGACCTCAAAGGGGCAGATACAGACGTCCAAGAGGCAGATCTCAGCCACAAGGCTCTTACAGACCACGACAGTGGGGCGCTTCAACCCAGAAAGAAGGGGAAGACAGGCCTCAACCTTATAAAAAACAGCCCCAATGACTTCCCACTACAGCTGCCAAACATCTCTCTCTTGGCAGCCCCCTTGGGGGGAAAACTGGCACTTTTCAGTCACAATTGGCATATGATCACCAAAGACAAATAGGTTCTCAATATTGTGACTCAAGGTTACAAGTTCCACTTTCACACTCTGCCAAGGTTAAAAGGAATGCCAAATCTGCCACCAAATCAATGGGCAGATGCTCAAAGACAAATTACAGCACTCATGGACATGAGAGCTATTCAAAAGGTACCAACACAGGAGTAAGGACAAGGATTTTACTTAAGACTCTTTCTGGTTCTCAGAAAGGACAAAGCCTGGAGGCCCATTCTGGATCTTTCTTCTCTAAATACTTACCTGGATGTTCCAAAATTCAAAATGTTGATACTACAGCAGCTTCTTCCCATGCTGGGCAAGAAATCTTGGCTCGTAACTTTGGACCTCAAGGAGGCATACCTGCATGTCCCTATCAGACAAAATTTCAGAAGATACTGCAGATTCTTAGCAGGTTCAATGCATTACCAATTATCTGCACTGCCCTTTGGCTTATCTACTGCACCCAGGGTCTTTACAAAATGCCTGGAACCAGTAACTGCATTTTGCAGACAAAAAGGAATTCAAATTTACCCATACTTGGACGACTGCCTTATTCAAGTAGAGAGCAAAGACATTCTACTAAAGCATCTGGCATTTGTAAAAAGACTGCTAATTTGCCTAGGGTACACAGTAAACGAAAAGAAATCAAAACTAGTGCCCTCACAAGAGATAATATTCCTGGGTGCCAGCTTAAATACAATGACCCAGATGGCTTATCTCATGCCAGACAAGCAAGGACAACTGACTCAATATTTCCAATTGATGGCAACAAAAACCCAACTCCCTGCAAGAAAACTTCTACAGGCCTTGGGTTACATGGCATCTTGCATACTACTAATTCCATATGCCAAACTGCATATGAGGAAACTACAGTGGTACCTAAAGAATGTCTGGTTGTCATTAATACCACTTATTCCTTGCCTTCAACAGGAGTTTTGATGGTGGGCTCAAGCCTGTCACCTCAACAAGAGACAGCCTTTCACTCAACCCACAGCCAGGCAAACACTGACAACAGATGCTTCGGATTACGCCTGGGAAGCACACATGGCAGTAAAATGTATTCAGGGCAAGTGGCCCACAGAACAAAGGCATCTTCACATCAATCAAAAAGAGATGCTAGCTGTACAAAATGCCCTTATAGCTTTCAAGGACCTTCTGCATCCAGGACAACTACTACTAAAGACAGAAAACACCACAGTTATGTGGTACATAAACAAGCAAGGGGGCATTCATTCATATACCCTCTGCAGACAAGCCATGACCTTGTGGAACACAGCTATAACCTATCAAGTTCATCTGCAAGCATAATTCCTGCCAGGAGAGAAAAACACACTGGCAGACAACTTAAGCAGAAACATCATGGATCCACACGAGTGGAAATTACATCCACAAATGTTCAGGAAGATAACACAAAAATGGTGGAGCCCGGACATAGACCTGTTCGCATCCCCAATGAATTGCCAGCTACAGAAATTCTGCACAAGGACTTACTACCCACAAGCATGGAAAGTGGATGCCCTCTCATTCAGCTGGAAAAACCTACAAGTATACGCTTTCCCACCACTACCTCTCCTTTCAAAGGTACTCATAAAAGCCAGACAAGAAAAGCCAAAGATGATCCTGATTGCCCCAGACTGGCCACGCCAGCACTGGTACCCAATCTTAAAGAACTTAGCACAAGGTCCACCATGGATTTTGCCTCAAATCCCACAACTTCTTGACTCAGCAAAACAATCAATCGGATACTTCACGGCAAGCTCAAGACTTTAAATCTGGCTGCATGGCAGATTCCTTAGTCAAGCAAACAATGCCTCTCTCCAAAGCTGTTATGGATGCCATTCTGGAGGCCAGAAGGCCTAGCACCAGGAAAGCCTATTCGGATAAATGGAAGAGATTCTGTGCCTGAACCAGGATCACAGCCTTGACCCTCTTGTCCCAAATATTCCTCAGATACTACAATACTTGACTGAGATGCTGGACAAAGGCCTCTCCTTTTCATCCATTAAGATCCATGCCTCTGCCATCTCTACTCACTACAACACAGATCCACCAATTTTTTTCTCATCCTTTGCTAAAACAGTACCTCAGAGGGGCTAAAAACATGACCGCCCCGTACAGCACCAACTCCAACTTGGGAACTCAACTTCATCTTGGAAAAATTAACTTTACCTCCTTTTGAGCCAGCTAACTCAGCAGACTTAAAATATGTCTCTTGGAAAACTGCTCTGCTCCTGGAAATAACCTCAGCATGAAGAATTTCAGAATTACAGGCACTAATGGCAGTGGAACCTTTCATCATTTTCCACCAAGACAGGGTGTCTTTAAGAACCAACCCTACTTTTATGCCAAAGGTAGTATCAAGTGTGGGCTCTAAACCAAACTATTCACTTGCCAACTTTTTATCCAAATCCACAGAATAAAGGGGAGAGACTACTGCATTCCTTGGACATACACAGGCAGTTACGCTTCTACTTGGACAAACGAAAGCTTTCAGGAAAACTGAGCAATTGTTTGTAGCATATGCTGCAGGAATACAGGGAAAAGACATTTCAAAACAGACCACTTCAAAATGGATAGGGCAATGTATATGTTTCTGCTTTACACACCATGGGAAAACTGCACCTAACAGCATTAGGTCTCATTCCACCAGGGCAACAGCCACTTCAACTGCCTACCTCAGAGGAGTACCTACCAAGGACATTTTGGAAGCAGCAACTTGGAGTTCTGTACATATCTTCACCAAACATTACCATCTCCCTCTTTACTCAAATCCAGAGCTGGCTTTGCCACTGCAGTGCTGCAGGGCCTTATAGCCACCCCTAATGCCTTATAGAACCAGCCACCCTACCTCAGCTTTGGGATTCTACCCAAGTGTAATGACTGCAGCAGTATAACATGATGAACATAGTACAGTTTTGTACCTACCATAAATGTAGATGTTAGAGTGTTGACACTGCTGCAGTCTAGGTTACCCTCTCTCCTTCCCCTCTTACTTGCTGGTACTTACCCAAGCCTTCTACCCTTTGCTACCTATGGGGAGTATTTGTTGGTAACTGAAAGTTTTTGATTGCTTTTCTTATGTATGTTTTATTAGCAATTTACATTGCCTACCTTTTTGGGGGCACCTGACATCTGGGGCAAGAAAAACTGAAGAAAATGGCATCTGCTGCATCTTATATACCCCTGGCGCACTGACGTCAGGGAAGAAGCGACAGCAACTGATGCCGGACCAAGACTTTGGAACTTGGGCTGACTGCGGGACCGCCTGACGGCAGGATAACCCAAGTGTAATGACTGCAGCAGTGTAACACGATGAACATTAAGCTGTTACACTGCTTCACTGATTAAAATCTTCAATTATCTGACCTATCTTATGGCCAACTATTTCTTATCACATCTTTTTTAGAATTATATAGCCATGGCAACTCTTCCAGAAAATCTTTTTCTACATTTATTTGTATCCTACTTTTACATCATTCATTTTTTCTGTAAAAGTATGTAAATTATGCAACTGATTAATTTTACACATCATGGGTACTGGTTAATAACCAGCAAAGCAATAATTGTGAATGTGCATTTTTAATCACAAAGAAAACACTGAACAGCTCAAGATATTGCATTTCCTGTTCAGAAAATCACAAACAAATCTGAGTGACCCAGAAGATGAAATTCTTCTATGCTGCCTTTTCAATATTGACTGATGTGAGCCACACTATGCTTGAAGAAATGGAACCTCTTTTTGATCATTGACACATACTGGATTGAACGTTTCTTGTCAAAATTCATGTACTTATTACTTTAGTAAGTGCTGCTGTAATATGGTCCTTCATGCGATAATCCAAGTGCTTGTCTCCAACCTTAGCCTGAAAAATTCTAATTTCTCGATTCAATTATTTACTAACATCAAAATTTATTTTTATTTATTTATCCTTTGTTGACTGGGTTAATCCCGCTAGGCAAGTAGCCTCTTTTTAGAGGAGACGTGAGGTGGTATTTATACTACCAGGGGAAATTTGGCCACAGCATCGGGGAATTTCCCATAAGGAGGAAGGTTTTTGCTGGTGCACTTCCTGCTGCTTTTCCTGGCTCAGAGGCAGCTTAGGAAAAGCTGTACAGTAATGGAGGGAGAAGGCAGTTCTGTTGGTGATGGCAGTGTGGTTCTGTCAGTCAGACATAAAACTGTTGAAAGGTGAGTGGATACTGCAAATAGTTAATGTCTAGCAAATCTCAGAATTTTAAAGAAGTTATTGTAACTGAAATTGCTTCTAGAGGTTTGCCTAATGAAAAAACTGGCTGGCTCATTACACAAAGATAATCCTGGAGGAGTCTGAGATTTCGTGGCTGGATAGGATGGAAAAGGTTTTTGGAATGGACACTGAATTGGGTGAAAAGGAAATGAATCAGGACTCATGAGGTTATAAGTGGGATGCTATCTGGACAATCATATACTGATGCAGTTGGAACAAAAAGAGGTACTGTAAACATTATTAAAAAAAGGGTTTGATGTTCACATAAGAAAGAAATAATAGATATTTTGTGCGGGATAATTTACCCCAATCCTTGACTCATTTGGGGAAAGTGACATTTTGTGACTTAACTTTTAAGACTCAAGACCTAGTGGAAAGAATGTTGTACAATTGTGAAAAAGGACTGTTACCTATGGAATAAGTTTATATTTTCTGTGTATGGAATGAGTTTATATTTTCTGTGCAAGGGACTCAGTTTAAAAAAAAGTATTTGTTCAAATTTGTACCGATGAAATTTAATTAAAATACGTTAAAAACTATATTTGATTTGGGTGTTTTTGTTTCTGATATTGTGAAAGTTAAAGATGAGAGGGGTATCTGGAATGGGGTTAGACGATGGATATTATTTTAAAATATTAAAAAGATGTGATACAGCATTTATCAAGTGTTACATATGTAGATGGCAACAGAGGAACAATGAGGTATATGGCGGAGCCAAAAACTTGTTTTTGTGAGGGACTTCAGTCATCTGATAAATGAGCGTACAAAAATAAGATGTAATCAATGTAGAGGGAAAAGGTCATTTGATGAATAAGTGTAAAAAGGAATGTAGAATATGTAAAAATTAATGGCATTTTTGGTTCGACTGTAAAAAGAATAAGCAATGTAATGTTGAGCAGGATGATGAAAGTATTGTAATACCGAATAATGAAAAAGTTAGGGGAAAGGTGTTAATGAAAAAAAGAGGATGAAGTAACAAAAGATGACTTGGATAAACATGTTATATTTCAGGTAGATGATCATAGGAGATTACTAGGCTATCGACCTGGAGGTCACTTTAAACCTAGCCATTTCAACCCAATGCAACACTATAGAAGTACTAGTCAATACCCCAAATTGCATTTAGCGAAGCTGCCCATGTCCATGAGGGTTGTGAGCACTATCCCCTGTAAGAATTTATAGTGCCCCATTCACTCATCCAAGTTCCTCTTGAACAGTGTCATAGAGGTGCATTGTTTCACATGAATTGGTAGCCTGTTCCAAAGACATGACCATCACTAGAGACAAATCAGTCCCTCCAGCATGTCCTATTTAAGTCCCTGGAATGGGTAGCCCTAGACCCATTTGATTTACAGATATGCAGTAAATTCATTAGGGTTGGGTCTTTGATTGCTCTGTAGGCCAAGCATAAGTCACCCCTAAGAAGTCTATACAATACAGAGTATAGTGACAGGGACTTTAGTTGGTCTGAGTAAGGCACATGCTGGAGGCCCATGATCTTCTTCATTAGAATTCTTTGAGGTCTGTCTGACTGCTGCATGTGTTTAGTACAGTGCATACTGAATGGGGTGTTATATTCCATTATGGTCCGGATAAGTGCCATGTGTATCGGGGGGGGGGGGTTATAACTTCTTTTGCTCTTGAGGTGATGCCTTTACTAATCAAGTGACCTACATGGAAAGCTTTCCTTACAATGGTAGACACATGGTGGTGGAAGTTAAGGTTGTGGTCAACCTGTGATCCCAGGTCCCTTACCACTTCATGGGTACTTAGGGTATCGTTGTTGACTTGATAGTGTGAAGAGACATTGTGTGTGCAGAAGGGAATGATGATACATTTCTTTGCATTCAGTTTGAAACTGTGACTAATACACCAGTCATTGGTCTGTGTGAGACCCTCCTGGAGTATACTGACAATTTGGGGATTCAATGATTGCACCTAATTTGCAGCAGTCAGCAAATCTGGTCAGCCACAACCCTTTAGTTTTGACCTGAACAACTGAGAAGTATATACCAAACAGTAGGGGGCCCAGCACTGACCCCTGTGGCACCCCGCTGGTAACAGGTCTGCTGGTTGATGTGGAGCCACCCACTTTGATAGTGTACCCAGTTTGTGAGCCAGTTGGCAAACCATCTTACAATGAAGGGGTTTACATTATTTTTGCCAAGTTTATTGGTAATGCCTGAATGTGGGATTGTGTTGAAAGCCTTTTCCAAATCGAAGTATGCTGCATGCACAGACTTGCCCTTATCAATGGTCTTGGTCACACTTTCAAAGAAATCTACCATATTTAACAGGTAGGATCTGCCCTTCATGAAGCCGAATTGGGTAAGATCCAGGGTTTGGAGGTCAACCTATGTCTTTATTTACGAGGTCCTTTACCATACATTCCATGGCCTTAGGGATGAGGCTGGTCAGGCTTATGGGGCTGTAATTCCCCAGGTCTGCTGCTAGACCACCTTTGTGGAGGGGAATAACTGTAGCTGTTCGTCATTCCGCAGGAACAAAGCCTGTGGTTAGGCTATGATTGACAAGTGTACTTAATGGTGATGCTAGTTCATGTTTTAGTCTGTTGAGAAGACAGCCTGGAATGTCATCTGGTCCCATAGAGGCAGTGTCCTTTGCCTTGGACAGGGCTTTGAGAACCTGTTCTTCAGATATGTAGGGTGGCGGTGGGGGGGCAAGTGAGGGTTTATTGTAAGTTAGGAGGGAATAAGGGAGTGAAATTTTCACCAAACCTATCTGCTATCAGGTTTGCCATCTCTGTGGGATCAGTGTGTGTGATGCCATTGAACACCAGCTCTGCACATGCTTGGGTCCTACCCTTTAGATTATGTAAATAGCCATAAAAAGGCCTTATGGTTATCCTTGGCAGAACCTGCTAGATTTCTCTCAAAGGAGCTCTTGGAGGATTTGACAATTTGTTTTATTTGCCTGTTAAGACTGAGGAGGGTGCTTTACCATTGTTGGGTCCTTGTCTTTGTTTTCTTGTACAGCAACTTTTTGTGTTTATTGCAGAATTTGTTGATGCTGGGAGTCCACTATGGCAGCTTGATTTTACTTTAGGCTCTGGCTGTGATTCTATCTGGTACAGCCAAGTTTATACACTTATGCCAGTGATCATACTGGGTATTAGTGTAAGCTTCGGCGTAATTACCAGTTTCAGCTTGGGGTGAGGCTTGGAATGTATTTATACCTTCACCTAGGAGGGTATAGTTTGACGTGGTGAAGTTTTTAAGTCTGATTTCACCCTTTGTGTCAGTTTGAAGACGACTGATTTGTGGTCAGTTTTAACTAATGAGGGTTCAACAGTTGGAACAGTGCACCTGTTTGACATGTTGATGAGGACGAGATCAAGAATGTTTGTAAATTCAAATGCCCTGGAGCAAATTGTCCATACCCCAACAAGAGGAACAAAGTCAAGGAACTTTTGTGCTAGCGAGTTTGGGCTAGAGTAGGTTTCCCAGTTGATGGTGGGATAATTGAAATCCCTCATAACCAGTGTGTGTTCAATAAAATTTAGACAGTCTTCAGTTTGGTTAAGTAGGCTTTGTGGGTTTCGTGATTCATAGAGTGGGACCTACAACTGGCTAGGTCTTGAATGGAGATCTTACCCACTGTAACCAGGACCTGGAGTAACTCAATAGAGTTGTCCAGTCTAACTAGAAGGGAGGTGAATTTTTCTTCAATATAGATAAAAACACTGCCTCCTTTGGTTTTCACACGTTCATTTTGCGGTCTAAAGGTGTGGAAGGTATTGTAACCTTTCAGGGTCGGGGTACTCTCCGAGGCCTTAAACCAGGTTTCTGTGACTGCACAGACATCTGCATCTTCTAGTGATAGAAGTGCTTTCAGGGAGCACAGTTTTTGGTTTAAGATCTTCACATTTAACAGCATGACCCTTATTTTGTTCTGACTGGTTAATTTCACATTGATAATGTTTTTGAGACCTTGCCTAAAAAGGCACTATGTGGGAGGCAAGAGCCTTTGCCAGCAGCTGAAAGCCTATGAGTGCTAAGTGCAAACAGTCTCTGCAAAGCAGTGAGGTTTGTCAACCATGGCTTCCCAGGCAGACAGGAACTGGATTCCCTTGGAATGACACCAAAAATTAAGCCAATTATTGAAATCAATCATTTGTTTATAGACCCCTAACCGGGAAAAGCCGAAAGACAACAACAACAACTGTGGCATCATTCTAGACAAGGGTAGTATGCTGTTCAAGGCTAGGGACATGCCTGCCTGGGACATACTCTGTCTCTTCTTATAGTCCAGCGAGGTACATCTCAGGTCATCCACACCAACATGAACTATGACGGAGTCATAACAGTACTTGCTGCTGAGAGACATGAGTGCATGTGTGATTTGGTGAATCCTGGCATTGGACAGGCAGCTGACAGTGACTTTATTCTTGTCCAACCTGGTAAGTAGGACATATGTGTGTCTATCGATTCTCCAATGACAAGAAAACTTGTTTTTTGAATGTTATGCCTTATGGGCTTGGTGGGTGAGACACTGGTGTTGGTATGTGTTATGGGTGCTGTGGAGACTGTGTTAGCTGTAGCAGTCTTGTGTTTTGGAAGTATCTGGTGTTTCAGTAAGTTTTTCAAGAGAACCTCTGTGGGTGTGGATGTACATGTTTGATGCCTATTATGTGTGTGAGTAGTGGCATGCGTATGAAGTGGTACTATGTGAATATGTATTGTGGGCGAGTTGACAATCTTCCCTGTGTTACTGTTTTGAGTGAGATAGAGAATGGATTATAGATTCTTGGTGTAAATATATCTCTTGCCCTCTATACAAGATTGTATTATTAGTAGAAGATTGTCTGTGTACATGAGGCAAATCCTACACTGCCTCAAGAGACCCAAGTCTACAAGGTTGACAGGAGAAACCAGGGTAGTCCAACTGTCCATAATGCTAGGGTGAAGACTGTTGTAAGGGTGGCTTTTTTCTGAAATTATTATGGAGGAGCTCAGTGAAAGGATATTTCTGTCTGGGTTTTAAGGGAAAAAAATTGTTGAAGGTAACTGTACCAAGAGTGTTAAAGAAATTGAAAGTATTAAGCTAGATGTTGAAGGAAGTGTAAACAATATTAAGAAAAGAAATATAAGTGCTAGGGTATGGGTGAAGGAAGAAAAGAAGATTTAAAAATACATCAAAGATTAAAAGGTAAGCAGTAGTTGTGCATGTGTTTGTTAGTTGATGAAAATGGTGAAACATCCGATTCGGAGGATCAAAGAATACATTTTTACATAAATTCAGAAAAAAATATTCAGTTGGAGAAAGAATAAAAAAAAATAGAACAAAAATTTTAAATGCTTCCCTTAAACTTAAAAGGAAAGGAAAAGTCATAATTTCAGAGTACTTTCAGTGAATGTTAATAGTATTAATACTGGAAGAAGGACAGGTATATTGGAATGGTGTGTTAAATTGCATGGTACATATTATTCTTGTCAGGAATTCCACACCTCTACAACTGAAGAAAGACAGTAAACAGAAACACTGCGGGGTGGAAAATAATATGGAATTTAGAAAGTGAATGTTGTTCTGGAGTGGCTGTATTGTGTAAAAAAAATAAAAACAGTATGTGTAACTTTGGTAAGAATGGGAAAGGTAACTGTTGTGGATGTGAAATGGACAGGATATATTTAGAGAATCATTGTATTATATGCATATACAAACAGCAAGGAAAGAGAATGTGTTTCATCAAATATTAAATCATGTGGTGGTTATTATGAAAAATGTTACTGCAGGTGACTGATTTAAGGGGAAAATGCAGAAAGAAAGGAAAGATGTTAAAAATATGAGACATGATAAACTGTGGTAAGTTAGCTGTGTGGAATAAAAGTCAATGAACATATAGAAGAGGAGCAATTGGATTTGAACTTGATTATTTTGTACTATCGGAAGATTTGGGTGTAGCAAATGGTGATACAGTAGACAATTTTTTCCACTTAGCAATATGAATAGAGGTGATGAAGAAAGGGAGTACATTATAATAGGAAAGGGAATAAAAAGATTAAATGAGAAATTATGGGATTATTTTGCAGAGTGGAAAGCATTACAGGTACAAAGGGATCATGTAACCATGAGGGACTTTTATAAAAATGGGTCTGAGTGGTGGATTGAATTTAAAAAGAAGTGTTTTTTTTTTTTTCCAGTAACAGAATGAGAATAAGAAGGAAAGAAAAAGTGAAGTATGGAAAGAAGATGTATAGAAATGTATTGCTGAATTTTTATATGAATAAAAGAGAATTATGATATGGAAAAGGAAATGTATACAATAAACTAAGAAAAATTAAGACATTACTGTTTACGCATAGATATAATTTACAAGGAAAAAGAAAGGAGGTGTCTACATATTTGGGTAAAATAGTAGAGGAGGATACTTCTATAATGAGGGAAATGAAAAATGTAAAAGGATGGGGAAAAAAAGAACACAACAGCAAATTATGACCATTGGAGTATAGCATGTAGAAAACATGTACGAGTAAAAGAAAATGGAGAATGGAAAGTAAAAAAAAAATTCAAGACTGAGTTAAGGAAGACTTTGAAAAATAAATTACTATCCATATATTGGATAAATGTATATTCAGTATCGGGTCCATATGGTATAATGTATGAAATGTACAAGAAATTCAGGGATTTCAAAGAGTGTTTTGTTAATATTGAACGAATGGTTCAAAGTAGGGTTTGTTAATAAAAATGATTTAGTACGATATTAAATATATAAAGATGAAAGGAATGAAACAAAAAAATTGAGACCTATCACATAAAAAAATTATAAACTGTAGCACTGGTGCACTGGTGCAGCAGTTAGCATTGAGACCTCACAGCAAGAGGTTCTCCGGTTCAATTCTCGGCTGGGGTGCTCTCTGTGCGGAGTCTGCATATCTTCCCTGCAGTCACATGAGTTTCCTTTGGGTGCTCTGGTTTCCTCCCACAGTCCAAACACATGCAGTAGGTGCACCAAACACTCTAAAATTGGCCATAGGTGAAAGTGTGCGCATGAGTGAGTGGTATGAATGAACTACAGTGGCAGAGTTAGTCACCCGGCGGTATAAAACTTGGCTCGAGATGATTGTCACTGTGGAAGTGACACCCCAATTCCATGTGCAAAATGGGAAAAGGGGTTGAGGATGGATGGAAGAATACAGAGGAGAATGGAGGGAAGGATGAAGGACATTATAGAAGAAAGTATATACGGTATAAAAGGGAAGGAATGCCAGAAATTATTGTTGGTTTTTCAAGAAATTGTGGATGATATTATAAGTAAAACAGAAGTTGCGGAACTTATGGTAGGTGAAATTAGTAAGGCTTTGTGAGATGTTCTTGAAAAGTATTGAATAGTTAATAGGATTAGAAGAGCGTGTATATCAGCATATCAAAATAACAGAGTGGCAGTATTAGTGAATAGGTGGCTGAGTAAAGAAATACACATGAATTGCATAAAACTAAGATTTACTAGGAGTGGGACTTTGCATTATTAATGAATGTGACAGTGAGTGAAGTAATATAAAATGAAAGAAGCTAGATATGTGATGCAAAAGGAAGTGATTTCATTAATTTTGACATATGTAAATGAAATGGCTCTCGGTGCTAAGAATAAAATATGGATGAGAAGTGTTGGTTTCTCTGAATTAATTTTTAAAGGAAATGGGAATGGCACTGAATAAAGATAAAACTAAGGATTTGGGCAATGCTGTGAAAACTGGAGGAGTGTGTTGTTCAATGAATGAAGTATCATCGTAAGTGAAAACATTGTGGGGTAAATAATGCAGTTATGAGGGAAAATGAGGATTTGGTAAAAGAGATGTAACAAATATGTCCTATGTGGAGGACTTAGCATTCAGATTAAAGGTTTATCTGGTGAATTATGTTTTAATGAGAAAAATACTATACATGTCAAATGTTTACATGACTCCAGACAAATATGAAAAAAAATGGTGCAATTAGTATTTTCTTTCATCTAGGGTTCAAAGGTTAAGCACACTGAAAAGAGATGTGTTGTATACAAGGGAAGATGGAGGATAGTGGTTATTAAATCCAGTTGTTTATTCTGCTTCATTAAACCTGTATAGAGTATTAAAGTGGGTAAATGAAGATACTGAGAAATTAATAGTGAAAACATTTAAGGATAAGTACATCTTTTGGGAGAAGGTGAGAATAAGAAAAGGACAAAATTATATAAATGAAAAAATTATCAAGAAAAATAGTAATGTAGAAAGTGAGAATGGATAAGTTAGATAAGAACAGAAGGATGTTGTATAATAATGTAATGAAGCAATTTTAAGTAGTGATAAAAGCCATTAAAGTAAGGAAAAAGTGATGTATTAAGATTACAGAGCTTCAGGATTTCCTATGGTAATAAATAAGTTACCTGAAAATGGAAATACACCATATAAAAAGAAAGCTGAAAGAAAGAGTGTGTTTACTTTTAGGGAAGAAAACAACAACAAAATGTGAAAGAGTGGTTAAACTCCGGAAAAAATGTGAAGAATTTTTTTGAGAATATTAATGCCATAAAAATACAGATATGAATGTGATTATGTATGGTTACTGTAAAAACAATAAAAAATATATGACAGACAGATGAGAATTTATTTTATGTAATATGGTCATTTGGAATGAAAGAGTGAATGAATTTTTTGCTTAATGGGAAATGGATTTTGGCTGATATATTGTGAAAAGCTACATTATGGCTGTGGAATAATAATAATAATAACAATGCTATATAAGAATGTATAGATGTATACCTATAAATATGCATATTTTGTAAATATGTAAATAATGTTTTATTTACATTGTGTTAATTAATAGACTCCTACTCTTTTTGATAGTTGCTGTTTGATCTACCTGAGCTACTAACAACTCAAGCAGAGGAGGCCTTGATTTAAGATCTCATCCAAAGGATGGCACACTCAGGAGTACAGCACCCCCTTATGCTGCACTGTAGTGTCAGCAATCAATCTTCTTTGTATGGGAATAGAACCCATAGCTTTCTGCACCAAAGGCAAGTGTGCTGCCCGTTGAAAACTTTATTTTTTTGTCATTGTCAGTGTCACAAGTCTTGATTTACATGACAAGGCTCTACATAATCATCTTACCGTCTTATAGCACAAATGTTATCAAAATGTATTAAATAACTCAAATGAATTAAAGGAATGGAAAGAGGCTGGGTATGTCAATAACACAATCCTATTCATTCAGATTTTCCTTTCTGAGTTTGTGACTAATGGCATTTCCTATAAGCTATACCACTGTCCAACTGATGTAATTATTTTTAGGAGAATTGACTCTAAAGCAAGTCTAGTATTTATTCCAGCCATGAACTGGCAGGAAAACTGATTGTTATCACTCCAACACATGATCCCATCACAATAGATTTTAAATGAGACTTCCTAATAACTAACATCTCCTTTTTCTCTACTTGCTTTTGTGAGTTATGACTAAACATTTCTCTTTATAGATAACCATACTTACATAATTAAACAGGATGTGTGTCATGGACATACCTTTCTCTGTAAATAAGAGCACCTTATGAATTATTAGATTTTACAAAAGGCCTAAAAACTTTAGCTCTGCATTTTTGTTTGGTACCTGCTTATGTATTAATGACATTTTACTGTCATGACCAGTTTAAGACCTCCTTCCAAGCCTTGGGAAATTTACCCATACTTTTTTAACTGCTTCTAATTTTGCGTAACACCCCTTATTTGGCCTCATATTTTTTTACCTTCTCCCTTACAAAATTTTTGATTTTCTGGTAATTCACTAAAGATTGCGGTCAGTCAACAACACCAGACATTGAAGTTTCACATTATTGTTCAGAAAAATACATGTTATTGCAAAGCATTTTGCTCTAATGACTTTTTTTTTTTTAATTTTATTAGAATAACATTTTAAACTTGTCCATTATTTTGAGTCCCCTCCATTATTTTCAATTATCTTCCTAATTCTTGAGCAAACAACTTGAGAGGTATGGCTTTACCATTGAGTGAATGGCAACTGCATGACTGTTATTAGCCTTCACCCCAATCCCCCCAAAAATCACAAGGTGCAAAATTTTTTTACGTGTATCGGCTCTACTACTAAATCACAGTTGTGCAAGCCATTTTTCAATTTACTGGGTGTTTCTCTTTTTTCCCTACGGTTGTACAACTGGGTAAAAGAGAAACACCTAGTAAGATGAAAATTATGCAGGCACAGACACACACAATTAAGGGAGAGTAGCTTTCATACAGGTATTGCCCACAGTTTTGGTGCAAGTGTGGTTCTAAGAGTTTGCCTGATCCAGTATACAATCAGTAAGTTATGGTTCCATTTGTTACAGCGGTTCCAGTTTTCTTCAGAATATTAAACACATCTTTAGAGTGAGCTGGTAGGTTGTCTGTGGAATCCTACAAGTGCTGAGGATCTTAAGGAAACATAACATTCAAGGGAAGATTCATGTTTATCATCCTCATCTCTCCTTTTGATTAACTTGCTAACTGTTCCTTCAGTTTTGACATTTTTTTCCCCTGAACATAACTTAAGGCCTTTTTGGCTCCTCTGCCCTTGAGAAAATAATGTATTCTGTTATTTACTCAGGTTTTCTCATTTAGGAATTAAGTCACTAAATAATGACACACTGAGTTTCAGACTTCATAACCTTCAGGTCATTTTACCAAGTTCATTAGATTCCATTTCCTTCAATTCCCACTGATCTAATCCTACTGCAGGCCTACCTGATGCTGGTTGGCCTATCTAACAGTACTAGACTACAGACTTGTGCAAGCCTTCATCATGTTTCTTTGGCAGGGGTGGCTCATGCTATCGGACTGCCGGACTGCAGCCCTCCCACCTAGAAAAACACAAAAAAATCTTTAAAACTAAAAAATAAAACTGAAAAAAAGAAAAAAAGCATGAGTCCTGACACCTCTGCGCATGCACAGAGGCATTTAAAGACTTCAGACTGCCTTTATCAGCAGTCCGGATAGAGAAACACAGGTACCCAGCAATCATTGCTGCAAGTGCACCCAGGAATCAGTGCAGTGACGACCACACAGAAGAGGAGGTCCGGACTGCTTTGGCTGCAGGCAGACCCAATGAGGAGAGAGGTGAGCTGGAAGACCCAATGAGGACTGAGAGAGATGAGCTGCTCTCGCAGGACATATTGCACGGGCTGGATTGCTCTGTTTCGCGGGCGGCTGGATTGCACCATTCAGGAGGTAGTAGTCGCTGGATTGCTTTGTTCGTTGAGACATTCAGGAGGGTGTGTGTGCGTGCATGCGTGTGTGTGCATGCGTGTGCGTGTGTGTGTGTGTGTGTGTGTGTGTGTGTAAAATGCCCCAGTTACTATATATTGGTGGCTAGAGAGAGCAAATGGTGGTGGATAGAGATACTCCAGCTTGAACCCTGTACCTCGGATGCAGGTGGCAAGGAACTGAATTCCCTCTCCACCACCATTTCTAAAATAATTTTTTTCTGTTCCTCATAAAATCTATGGTTTCTGTATCTACATTTTTCCTTGCAAAGTCTGTAGTGTAGTGGTGCACTGGTAGCATTGCTGCCTAACAGCTACAGGTTCTCTGGTTTGATTCTTGGCTGGGGTGCCTTCTGTGTGAAATTGTTCTAGTAGTTGTCTAAGTTTATAACATGGATATTTGAAATTTGTCCCTATTTTTGGGACTGTATTCCCCCATTATTGGCTTTGTCCAGGTATTTTGTACTAAGGTTGAGAGTTATCTATGGTGGGAACTGTATTCATTGAATGTTTGGGGGCTGTATCCCCCCCCCCCATTACTGGCTTTGTCCACATGTTTTTTGCTAAGAGGTTGAGAGCTATAGTGAGAACTGAATTCACTGAATATGTTTGGGGGCTGTATTCCCCCCATTATTTGCTTTGTTCAGGTGTTTTGTGCTAAGAGGTTGACAGCTATTGGCTTTGTCCAGGTATTTTGTGCTAAGGTTGAGAGTTATCTATGGTGAAAACTGTATTCATTTAATGTTTGGGGGCTGTATCCCTCCCCCATTACTGGCTTTGTCCACATGTTTTTTGCCAAGAGGTTGAGGGCTATAGTGAGAACTGAATTCACTGAATATGTTTGGGGGCTGTATTCCCCCCATTATTAGCTTTGTTCAGGTGTTTTGTGCCAAGAGGTTGACAGCTATGCCGAGAACTGAATTCACTAAATGGTAGCCATTTAAGTTTGTCTTCCTCTCTTTTACAAAACAGCTGATTTGGCATAGTGGCATGTTTCTCTGACTGTTTTGCACAGGGTCCCCTGGGTTAAAGACGTGGCAGTGAAATGTATGGTGGTAACATAGCATTTTATTCTAGCAACTTTCCAACATTATACAAGCAATGTTTAAAATGTGTCCCTGGTTTTTGGGCTTTTGCCCCCCCCCCCAATAAATTTCGGCTTTTTCCAGATTTCTTGTGCTGCAAAGTTCAGAGATACAACTGCGTATCGAGTAGATTTTACAAGGAGCTGAGAGCTGCAGGGGAACAAAACTTTAGTGCTGCTTATTCTACGTCTGCTTGCATTAATAACACAATGGGTAGTGTACTTGCTTTTGATGCAGAAGGTTGTGGGTTCTACTCCCACAGTAGATAGATGCAATGCTGATACTGTACTGTGTTGTAAAGTGGGTGGATGCTGCAGTCCTTTTTGGCAAAGATACCTAGAGTAGTAACTATGAACCTGAACCTGTTATCAGTTTGCCATACAGTCCCTATTGCTATATTACTAGCTTATCATTTTTTTAATGCATGCAACATAGGCAATTTATTCCTCAAGGGCAACAGGCACTTTATTTGTAGATGAATAAACAGTGACATATAAAGTTGTTTGCTAGCAGCAACCTCTTCATTGTTGCAGATTTCTTTAATGTGGAATTATTTAGATGACTTTTACTACTTTAGAGATTGTGCATATTTACTGATACTGGTGGACTGTAGAAGGTTGAGTAGACGTTTATGATGGAAATGTTCTGAAATGGGTAGTTTTGTCATTGGTGCATGCATTCTCTTTCATTGTTTACTGGAAAAATGTTCAAAACAATAAATTTAAAATGCCGTCTAACAACTGTACTGTATTGTACAAGGAATATAATTTGGTAGAATCAGGAAGGTGCATCAAAGAGCACGTGTATGTTTCATGTGCAAGGGGCCTATGATATGAAAACAGCCCAAAGTTAATCTTTATCTGCCACTGGCAAAATATATTTTCTTTGAATGTGGGTTTCAATGTTGTTTCATTGAATGTGAGTTTCAAGGGCAGAGAAATTTTTAATGCTAAGCCTGTTTTCATTGTGAGACTGCGTTGCTTTGTTTAGCAGATGTCTTAGTGTTTGTGCTGTAAAATGCAAAATAAAATTTTCAAATGAAATCCAAATCATCACAGAAGTAAAGCAGTATGCACATTAATGTTTATGGTAAATGGAGTGAAATAGCCAAGTAATGGATCATTGGAATGGCTACAGGGGGGAGGGCACCATTCGACCATGATTTTGTGAGAGGGAAGGGCGGCAAACTCAAAGACAGCCCCAGCTGAACTATACCTCCCAACTGTCCAGATTTTCACAGAATGAATAGATTTTTGCTTCTTATTTTTGGTTTGTTCCTTATAATATTTGTGGTTTTCTCATTTAGGAATTAAGTCACTAAATAATGACACACTGAGTTTCAGACTTCATAACCTTCAGAAAAATGAATGTTAAAGTAAGACCTGTTTTATCAACTGTCTCAGTTTATACAAGAGCAAATTTTAGTACTTTTTATATGTTCCCCCAATATATTTGGCCTTGTCCAGATTTATTGCATTAACAGGTTGAGAGGTACATGCAAATAAATTGCTTTATAGAATTAGGCATAGCCAAACCTCTTAACTGTCCCCAAATTTGGCTCAAAATGTTGCTCTTCCCCTAATAATCCCTCTGCAAAATAGCAATTTTGGAAGAAAACATGGATGGTTTACAATTAAGACATAACTGTAATAATCAGAGTTATAGATTACTTTTATTTCAGAAATGCATGTAGATTCTTTTATTTTGTCAGCTGCTTAAGTTAGCAGTACTATTATTAAAAAAGTGTCCCTTCTTTGACAGGTTCCCAGCTGTATTGTGTGGCTATTTTATATTTTTGCATCACATTTTTGGTCCATTTTTCATAAAATTGTTTTTTTTTGGCAAATTAGTGGTAAATCATTAAAGACTGAAGTTAGAAAATAATGACAGACATTTGAGTTTCAGATTTCATATCCTTCAGAAAAGTCATACCAATGCAAGACCTACTATTCTATTATCTTTCTAAGTTTATAAGAGCAATATTTAAAAATTGACCTTATTTTTCGGCCTTTGTCCCACTTCTATGTATGGCTTTGCTCTGAGGGTGAGAGGTTTGACAAATGTGTCAGGGCCATCACAGTCAGCCAGAGACATTTCAAATTATGACATACTTGTTGCACCCCACTCCCCCATGTAGTGACTCTGGATGTGTCCAAGCAAGGCAAGGAGCAGTTATGCAGTGTAAATGTGCAGGGTATCCCCCCCATCCAAGGTACAGTACTACAGTGGCTTTTCATCTGTTCTTGATTTTGCAGAATGGTCTGGTTTCTGTCATATTTTTGTACTGTTGATTTATGCTTATTACTCAAAGTGCCTGTTGCTCTATTACTCAAAGTGCCTGTTGCTCTGTGTCTTAAGTAGCAATGCTTTAATGACCATCAGGTAAGCTTGTCTGAGATCATAACATGCAAGTAAGCTTTAATAAGCCTGCCAACATTGAAGCCTTTCTGTTGTTGCCATGCAGTGAATACTTAACTAGATAATGTATAAGCGTTGGGTATTGAAATGAATATGACAGTATTTGTAATAAAGGACAGGATTACATTATTTAAAGAAGCTCATTACACTTGTTGGAGACTTCCAGTGATCTCTGAGGGCTTTACCCGTAAACTAAACAGAATGCCATTCATGTGTGGTCCATAACCTGTACAGTAATCCTTAAAGCAATGCATCTTGAACTTGTTTGCTTTTCATTTTTTACTTTGATCATGTTTTCCCCATGAAACAAGTAGATAGTTGTCAGGCAGCAGGTTTTTTTGGATAAGAAACATTTTTACAAGTGGGGGCATCACAGAGATTGCTACTTTCAGCATGTTACTTGGTACTTTAATCATCCACAAATCATCCACAATCCAGACTAGTTAGGAACAGTAAGAATTTTGTCCCAGACCATTTTCTTACAGACCTCAAAGCATGCAATTGGTCCATCCTAAAAACTTTACCCTTAGATGAGAGTGTGTTATATTTTAATGACACTTTCCTCAAGATACTTGACTCTCATGCCCCTAAGCGTCTTACTAGAACTAAGGTACGCAGCACACCCTGGCTAACAAAGGATACGAAAACCAAAATTAAACTTCGAGACAAGGCCTGGCACAAATGGAGAACTTCTAAAACCCCCCTAGATCGCATCAAGTTTCTTCAGCTTAGAAACTCAACTAAAGCAGCCGTTTTGTCTGACAAAAAACAATATTATTGTCACCTCCAAGATAAACACCAGCATAATCCTAAAAAATTCTGGGCTGGTTTCAATCACCTCCTTCATCCAGGTAAATCCACCACCCCTACCCCTGAAAAACTCATTGGTAAAGATTCTAGAGAAATAGCCAACACCTTTAACTCATTTTTCACAGAGACCATCCAGTCCCTCGCCAGCCAGCTTACTACTTCTCCCTCGACTATACCCTCAACTAAAGACCCAACTCAACCCTCCTTTAACCTAAAACCCACACCTACCTCCTTTATTCGAACCCTCTTGAAAAAACTCAAACCAACCACCTTAGCGGCTGACTTACTTCCAGCCAATTACCTACAAATAGCATCTGATGCCATAGCCTACCCTGTTTCAATCTTGATCAACCGGTCCATTTCTGAAGCTTCTATTCCCTCAATCTGGAAAATCTCCTACATCATCCCTCTACATAAAGGTGGGTCCTCCACTGACACATCAAACTACAGACCCATAGCTATACTATCTCCTCTAGCCCAAATCATGGAACGCTGCATTCACAAGCAACTCATAACCCATCTTACTCGAAACAACCTCCTGTCTCACACCCAGCACGGCTTTCGCCCCCATCACAGCACAACTACTGCTCTCCTCTCCTTTGTTGACTCAGTTAACCACAATTGCAATAATAAATTAATATCCTCTGCGCTCTTCCTCGACTTATACAAAGCCTTCGACATGGTCAATCACCAACAGTTGATCCACACACTGGAAACCTTTTATCCTAGCATATCAACCATAAACTGGTTCAATGATTACCTTTCTTGTAGAAAACAGGCGGTTCAGTGGGAAAATAGTCTATCCGACCTACTCCCCACAAATATCGGTGTTCCCCAAGGATCTATTCTTGGTCCTCTTCTTTTCTCCATATTTATAAATGGTCTACACTCTATCATTCCCAAAGCCACCTGTATTCAATATGCAGACGACTCCACCCTGATCTGCTCTGACATTTCTCTCGCCAAACTCCAAGTCGCAACCCAAAACTGCTTTTCCTTAGTTGAAAAATGGTTCTTGGAACTAAAACTTTTACTTAACCCGTCCAAAACCAAATTACTTCTATTTTTCCCCACTCCTATTACCCCCCAAGGAAATGAATCTCCTAACACCAACCGCCCCACCTTCCACGTGTCCTCCAATAATGGGACCATAATCGAGCCTGTCTCCCACACCAAACTACTAGGCGTGACCATAGACCACAAGCTTAAATTTGATACGCATGTCAGCCTGACCATTAAGTCGGTAAACAAGAAACTCGGGTCCATGTATAGAATTAAGAACTTCCTAACCCCGCACACTAAACTAACCATTGCCCGGACCCACCTCCTCTCCACACTCCTGTATGCCTCCCCTATATTCTCCTTCCTTAACAAAAGAGAGCTCAACAAACTATCTACAACCTATAACCACATAGCCAGATTTATAACAGGAATGCCCTATCGCACACATCACTGCCACAATCTAAGGACACTAGAATGGTTAGAACTGCCCAACATTCTCAAACTCAATCAACTCACTGAGGCATTTAAAACTATCAACTATCCAGACAAAACCCCCTCACTGAACAAAATGCTTACCCCCTACTCCAACCTTACGTCCCTTAGGTCATCCAAAAGCCTACAAATACAGACTATTAAATCTAACAACTCGGGAGGTGAAGCACTCTATGCCAATTCTATTGGCAAATCCTGGAATGCCCTCCCAAACAACCTAAGACACATGACCTCCCTCCACCAATTCAAAAAACACCTCAAAGATCTCCTAAAGTCCCAATGGCTATGCCCTTGCTCTAATCCAGACTAATAGCAAACATCTCAGGCCTACCGAGCCTCTACCAAACCCAAACCCGTAAGGGTCCATAATATAGCCATGTTAGTCCATCTATCTAAGTCTGTTTTCCTCTTTAAATAATTTGTATAACCCTTTTGCTCATTTTATTTGACTATGAATGTAATATTAATTACTTGATCTTCTGATGTTTTTGTTAAACTACCTCTGTTCTTTGGAGCTTTTCTCCCCGGGCCTCTACTGAAAATGGACATGTATCCAGCTAGACTAGCCCGGTCAACAAATGTAAAATAAATAAAATAAATAAAATACTTTAATAAAGCTGAATATAAATTATAATTAGAACTGCAGTGCAAGGAGAAGCAGTTTGAGTTGAGTGCTGCTTGTTTTTCTTATACTTGATTTTGACTGGCATTCCAGTAATGTATTTAAAAAGTAATTTATTTTTTCATGCCTCTCAACCTTTTTGTTTCCATCTAAATATTACGTAAGCTGTCAAGCTGCCAATGCTTTGAAATATTTTTATTCTTTTATACTTCATTTGCCTTGATTGGACTCTCATAATGAGGGTTTGGCACCCAGGACAGCATATTTAATTAAAGTTTAGTTTTTGTGGTTTTGAGCATAGCTCCTCCCCTTTCTAATTGTCCGCACCCCCTTCCCACTGACCCCACCCATTCGGCTATCTCCTGCAGCCCCCCTTTGATTTGAAGTCACCAGCCGCCACTGCTCTTTGGTAGCTACAGAGATGGTTACCATGAATAAGCATGCATCACATGTACTAAACAAACTCATTCCATCACATGTACTAAACAAACTCATTCACTGCACTTCAACTGGTGGTTGGTCTTACAGAGAAGTAGAGGAATAAACTTGTCAGAGCCTAAGTTTAAAATTATACTGTGCATTAATGTATGATCTCAGAAGGGGTGAAAGATAATTGTTGCAGTAGTGCAGCTGGGGAGGAATGAAACAGTCTGGTTCACTTTGGGCCATTAAACTATCTTCATGAAAGGAATATAGCAAAGAATAGAAATACCAAAAAGAACCATACTGAAAGTTTACGATGACTAATTTATTTTGTGCTTCCAAGTTGCTGCACTTTTTTAACAAAATAAAGTGTAGAAGTTGCGCACACACACACCAACACACACACACACACACACACACACACACACACACACACACACACACACATGTGAGGCTGCAGTCTCCTCTTTCGCTGTACTAGACTCCACCCCCCCCCAAAAAAAACCACACACACACACACACACACATATAACTATTAGCCTGCTGCGTCTGGTGTGGGGTTTAGTCATATTATTTTGCAATTAATTCTATGTGATTTGAGACACATCTAAATACCCAAACCCTCTACCCTCCTTTGATTCAAGTGAAATCAGCTATACTGTCTGGTTCACTGATATGCAGACAAGATATTTAGAAGATATAATTAGAAAAATGTGATCAACATGTCTTTCTTGGTAATGATTTTGAAGCAATTGAAAAATACAATTCATATTCTGGTATGCACTTATGCTACTAATAGGCTACCTAATATTTGGTTAATAGCCGGTATTTCTATGATAACAGCACTGTAAGAAAGCTATACCAAGACTTTCTGTACATACCTGAAACTTTAAAAACAGTTTCAAAACATGCTTTTAAATTCTAAAAAGATTAGTATGTGAAAATACTTTCATTCTAAATAAGATAATTGGATACAGTTTTGAAACAACTACCAGAGTAAAATGTGTGTGCAATGTAACATAGTAGACTGTGCCATGACAGTCCTTAAAACATTCTGCTTTTATTTCATCGTCCATTTTATAACAACTATTAATATGGTTTAACACAGCACACTTGCAAACAAAGAGCGTAATTCCCTCAGTGAATGTATAAAGACCTGAGGCAAACAAATACTTGCATCTCTAAGGATTAGTATGAACATATCATTCTAAATCCCAGGGCACCACTGATGGAGAGACAGGGAAAGAATGTATTTTCATAACATAATAAAAAAAAAAAAAGAAGTAATTATACCATGCTATATAGTTCATAATAAACATGCCCAATGTGTCTCACAATGAATAGTGTAATACACCCTGCCCACTTATCAACGCCAAAATGACATTTTTCTATCACATTTACTATAAATATATAGCATTAACATTTGACACTGAAGTGGGCATCAAAAATGCTCAATAATTACATCTAAAAAGTGTATGTGTTAAATGAAAATACCATGCCTTAATGACAGCAAAACACTGCCTTTAAACAAACAAAAAATGTGCAGCAATATACAAGCAAAGGAAGGAGCTCCAAGTAGAAGATAAGAATGTGCAGAATTCAGAATCCCGGCAAATGTATCTTCACTCTTTGCATAACAAATACAACATAACAACAATGTACTCACAAAAAAAAAAAAAAAAAATAGCCACTCACAATAACCATAACTTGTTGCTCCAGTTCCTGTGTTGTTTAGATTAGTAACTGAGAGTCAGCAAGAGAGAACCAGGGACAATTATTGATGAAAGTATAAAAAGCATAAGACAAAGAGCCTGCACACCAAATTTTACTCTTTCAACATTATCTACAAAAATATTTACAACTGAAAATTAAAAAAAGTTACTCTACATACAGTATAATCCTAAAACATTAACATTCTTTTAATTTAATGAGAAAATTTTAGTATTACCGAAAGCAAAAAAGGTAAGCTCATTTCAATGAAGCAATAAAAACTCATAATGAATGTCACTTAACTATTAAGGTTACTACTACAGGTCATTTTAACCTATTAAATACATCACATGGTAAGGTTTGCACAAAAAACACCAGGAATGTCAAATAAAAAAATAAAAAAAAAAAAAAACAGCGCTTAAGAGCCATGATAATCTTATGAGAAATGCAAGGAACTAGACATATATAAAAAATAACATGCAAGAATATAGATATAAAACAATGACAATTTCATTTACTTATCTTAGGTAACTACAGTGCATGAATTTTTCATTATTCATACATTTTGGCTTGGGGGGGACTAGTCAGCAATGCCAAAGGCAAAACACTTTTACCTCAGTGGTAGTTGCTTAATTTAATAATTTAATATAAAATTATACTTCGTAACATTGTCTGAGAAAATAATAAATACAACATGCAATTGAGCAACATATATTTGATATACCAGTTCTGTGTAAAAATCCACAAGAAACAGGAAGGACATACAGCCCTATAAAAAGCTGTATGTAAAAATTACTGCACTCATACAAATATGAAGCCAACTGTAACATAACAGAAGTGACACACGTCTTGTAGATTATCAGTAAACCCATCCAAGAGGTACTGAAAAACACAAATGGTATTTGTCAGATTTTGTTTCAGCTAGACGCTACAGTCAAACAATATGACAGAATGTCTGCCAAGTGCGACAGGACACTACATAACTTTAAAATGCACAACTGTGAATGTATTCTTATTATGTTGCAGGGAGATGAACCAGACCATTAGGAATCATTCCAGTCATGACCTTGTTACAATAAAAATTAGGAATCAAGCAATACATACAATGCAAAATTAGAGGAATGTGATAATGCAGTTTAAGCAAAAGACCAGTATTAGGGTTAGCTTGAAATAAGACACTTAATACTGCTTACAACAGAAAATCAGCTACTACAAACATAATGTGCTCCAGCATACTGAAATGGATGAACAAAATAATTGCACATAGACCAATGCATCAATTGCTTCCTGCATTCAGCGAAGGTTCTGATTTTAGTATCATCCCTGGTAAATGAATTTCAAATACTAGCAGGCCTCCCTCACCTTCTAAATATTGGCAAGACATACTTGATAATTTCATGATCCAAGTCTAGACCAGGTACTTCTAGACACTTTTTAAAGAATTAATTTCAAGTGTAGTAAAGTGGTATTTAGACAGAATTTTAAAGTTTATTTATTTACTGCTTTTGTTGACCAGAATAGTCAAACTGAGCTGTGGTAGCCCCTTTTCAGTTCAGGCTCAAGGAGAAAAGCTCTGGTTGCAAAATAGGCAATTTTACGCAATACAGAAAAATGTAAAGCTGACAGCTACAATATGGACATACAATAACTGAGAGGCAGCTAAGAAAATCTGCAATCAGTAAAACAGAATTATTACATATTAAATACATATCAAATATGCAAAAAAACAGATATTAAAAACCTTAGTCCTGAAGTGTATGCTCCCAGTTATTTTTATAGAAAATACGGGCATAAAATTATATTTCTGCACTACACGGCAAAGCAAAATTGGGCCCAGTCAAGAGGAACAGGGGCTACCAAATGTAGGCAGGCCACTTCCCTTTCCAAAACAGCCTTTAACCTCTGGAACAGCAACAATCAAACACCTGGCCTTAGTGCATGATGCTCTCACATTAGGCCAACATATAGTGAGACAGATAAAGCCCTAACACCCTAACTTAATCTTCATCTGACAAATGGCTTGATTCGGGTATGCACAGGATAGGTGCCTGAATAAGGACTGGAAGATGCTTTGAGATTCCATCATTCAAAACTAATATATGTGAGCATTTCTCAAACATTTTCCCTACTGCCCCTTCCGCAATTCATCCTCTGCTGACAGTAGAAGGCAAAAAAGGGACCACTGAACCCATCCCTCCCCTCAATGAAAGGCAATTGCAATTAACATGCAGTCCTTCTACATAGACTACCCCTTCAGAAAGTAAAAACTGGCCTGTTCCTGAGATCAGTGCACTGGCATTAGAGAAAAAAAACAGCATTTATTTTGCCAAGACACCATGCATCACAGCTGGCATTAGGCACCCTCCAAACCCACGGCCGTACGGAGCCCCCAGTTATCTCCCTGTGTATGAGGGCCCCCAAATGAAGCAGCTGCAGGTTTCTCTGTCTCTTCCGCTCCTTGCTTGGCACCTCCTGGACATTCTCACTTCTATACAACAATTCCATTTTTTTTTTGAAAAACTTGCCTGTACGCTGCACTCAATCAGGTCCAATTCAGTGAAGCAAGCGACTTGATTGGCTTTTCTGTAGTCAGTGGTCTGTTGGGTTGGTTCTGTGGATTAAAAGCATGAGGATGGATGGAGGATTCAAGTTTTCCAGCAGCGATCGTGGGACCAGTAAAGGAACTGTATTTTTAATTGCCCTTGTTACCCATTGGAAGATATGGCAATGCTATGGGTCTATTCATCAAGACCAGATGCCGAGGATTGGGTGTGTTATGATGGTTAACACTGGACATCCATAGCTTGGCATTCATAGCTTGCTGAAGTAGAGAAAGTACAGTTGTGTACACTTACCATAAATGTAGATGTTCGAGTGTATTCACTGTTGCAGTCATTACATTTGGGTAATCTGCTGACAGGTTGCCCTCAGTCGGCCTGAATATCAAAGTCTTGGGTCCTGCATTGGTTGCTGTCTCCTCTTCCATGACATCAGGTCGTCAGGGGTATAAAACATGCAGCAGATGCCATTTTATTTAGATTTTCTTGCCCCCAGATGTCAGGTGCCCCCCAAATGGGGAGCAAAAAAAAAAATTTTTATATATATATATACAGCAATATATATGTAAATGCAATTTTAGCAACATAAACTTTACCTTCATCTAAAAGCAAATACACCACAAAGGCTTTAGAATATAGCGAAGGAAAGAGAAGTTCTAGAAAAAAAGGGGGAATGGCGGGTGGGTAACCCGGACTGCAACAGTGACTACACTCGAACATCTACATTTACGGTAAGTGTACACAACTGTACTATGTTCTTCATGTTTCACTGTTGCAGTCATTACATTTGGGTAGAATCCCAAAGCTATGGATGGGAGGATGGAACTAAATAGCATTAGGAGCGGCTATAAGGCCCTGCAGAACTGCAGTGGCAAAGCCTGCCCTGGACTTGGAGAAGAGAGGCAAATGATAATGCTTTGTAAAAGTATGAACAGAGCTTCAAGTAGCAGCTTCTAGAATGTCTTTTGTTGGAACTCCTCTGAGAAAGGCTGCTGAGGTAGAGGCAGCCATGGTGGAATGTGACCCGAGTCCCTTGGGCACCGGTTTACCATGATGCAAGTAGAAGAAATGAATGCAGTGGCTTATCCACTTAGAAATAGTCTGCTTTGATATAGCCTTCCCCTCTGATCCTGCAGCAAATGCCACCAGTAGTTGCTCAGACTTTCTTAGAGATTTGGTCCTGTTTAAGTAGAATCTGCAGAATCTGCTCCCCCTTGTTCTGCAGATTTGGGTAAAATGTTAGCAGATGAATAGTTTGGTTAAGAGCCACACTGGATACCACCTTAGGCATAAAGGAAGGATTGGTCCCGAGGGACACCCTGTCCGGGTAAAATGTAATAAAATGCTCCACAGCCATGAGGGCCTGTAGTTCTGAAACCCTTCTTGCTGAAGTGATTTCCAAAAGGAAAGCTGTTTTCCAAGATAAAAACTTTATACCCACAGTAGCTGCTGGTTCAAAAGGAGGCAGGGTGAGTTTTTCCAGCAAAAAATTGAGGTTGCATGCAGGAGTTGGTGATCTTCTGGGAGACCTTAAATTTCTTTTAGCAGAGGATGAGAAAAGATGGGAGGCTCCGTGTTGTAATGAGCCGAGATGGCAGAGGCATGGATTTTTATTAAAGAAAAAGATAGGCCCTTGTCAAGCATCTCAGTCAAGTATTGCAAAATCTGAGGAATATTTGGCTTTGCTGTGTCCGTTCCTTGTGCTTGGTTCCAAGCACAGAATCTCTTCCATTTATCAGCATAAGATTTTCTAGTACTAGGCCTTCTGGCTTCCAAAATTACATCCATCACAGATTTACTGAGAGGTGTTGTTTGAATAATTACAGCCATGCTGCCAGGTTCAGAGTTTGGAGCAGAGTGTGCAGAATTTGATTACTCTGCTGAGACAGTAGATGAGGTATTTGAGGCAAGTACCAAGGAGGAAGTTGAGACATATTCCTTAGAATTGGGTACCAGTGCTGGTGAGGCCAGTCGGGGGCAATTAGGATCATTTTTGTTTTTTCCTGTCTGACCTTTAGTAAGACCTTGGGCAAAAGAGGCAGTGGAGGAAAGGCGTAGACGGATAGGTTTTTCCAACTGAAGGATAGGGCATCCACTTTCCATGCTTGTCTGTGATAAGTCCTTGTGCAGAATTTGTCCAGTTGATAATTTTGGGGAGAGGCAAATAGATCTATGTCTGGGCTCCCCCATTTCTCTGTTATCATGCTGAAGACTTGTGGATCCAGTTTCCACTCGTGAGGGTCCACAAGATTTCTGCTTAGGTCGTCTGCCAGAGTATTTTGTTTTCCAGGCAGGAATTGAGCTTGAAGATGTACTTGGTAAGTCAAGGCTGTGTCCCACAATGCCATAGCTAGTCTGCAAAGGGGGTAGGAATGTGTACTCCCTGCTTGTTTATGTACTACATAACTGTGGTGTTGTCTGTCTTTATCAGTAGTTGTCCTGGATGAAGCAAGTCCTTGAAGGCTGTCAGGGCATTCTGAACAGCTAGCATCTCTTTCTGGTTGATATGCAGATGCATTTGTTTTGGGCTCCATATGCCCTGCATGCATCTCCCCGCCAGGTGGGCCCCCCCAAGCATAGTCTGATGCATCTGTAGTTAGGGTTTGGGTGGCAGGGGGTAGAGTGAAAGACCGTCCCTTGTTCTGGTGACATGTCTCTCTGCCCACCAAAGAAACTCCTGTTGTAGGCAGGGAATGAGAGGAATTATTGTTTCCAAACTGTGACAATGTTGACTCCATAAACTTTTTAGATACCGTTGTAGTTTTCTCATATGCAGTCTTGCATATAGAATTAGTAGAATGCAGGATGCCATGAATCCCAAACCCTGCAGAATTTGTCTTGCAGATAACTGGGTTTTTGTTGCCATCTGTTTGAAGTATATAGTCAGTTGCCTTTGTTTGTCTGGCGTAAGGTAAGCCATCTGGGCAGTTGTATTCAAGCTTTCATCCAGGAATGTAATTTTTTGAGAGGGTACCAGTTGTGATTTCTTTTCGTTTGTGTACCCTAGGCATGTAAAAAGCCTTTTTTACAAATGCCAGATGTTGAAGAAGAATGTCCTTGTTTTCTGCTTGAATGAGACAGTCTTCCAAGTAAGGATAGATCTGTGTTCTTTGTCTGCAAAATGCAATTACTGGTGCCAGGCACTTTATAAAGACCCTGGGTGCAGTAGATAAGCCAAAGGGCGGTGCAAAGAATTGGTAATGCATAAAACCTGCCTTGAAGCGGAGGTATCTTCTGCACGATTCCCTTATTGGGATATGCAGGTATGCCAAGTCTAGAGTCACTAACCAAGCGTTCTTGCCCAGCATGGGCAGTAGCTGTTGTAAAGTCAGCATTTTGAATTTTGGGATGTGCAAGAACGTGTTCAAAAATCGATAAGTCCAGTATTGGATGCCAGGCATCGTCTTTTCTGGGCACCAGGAACAGTCTTGAATAAAACCTTTGTCCTTTTTTCCTGTTCTGGTACTGGATGAATAGCCCCCATATCCATGAGGGATGTAATTTGTTTCTGAGCCTCTGCCCATTGATTTTTGTGGCAGATCTGGCCAACCATTTGGAATTGGCAAAGTATGGAAATGAAATCTGCACCCCTGGGATACTATGTTTAATACCCATTTGTCCTGGGTTGTTAACTGCCAATTTTGAGCATGAAGTGTTAATTTTCCCCCCCAAGGGGACTGTGAAAAGATAAGTGCTTGGTGATGGTAGAGGGAAGTCATTGAGACTGCTTACTGTAGGGTTGTGCTTTGTTTCCTCCAGATTTGGAGGTAAGAGGCACCCCATTGCTTTGACCTGCAAGAACCCTGTGATTGGTATCTAGAGCCTTTTGAGTACCTGGATTTACCTTGTGAGGCTCTGTTGGACACAGGAAAGGACCGATTTTTAGTAGGCCAGTGCCTACTGAATCTGGGTGGCTGCACTTGGAAGAAATCTTTTACAGTTTGCATAGATTTAGATTCGTCTTCCATTTTCTTTAAAACCTCTTCTGCCTTATTACCAAACAGAGTATCATGCTGTAAAGGTTCATCCATCAATTTAGCTTTAACATGATCAGGCAGACTTTGCTCCTTGAGCCAGGCATGCCTTCTAATCACAGATCAAGTAACTGCGGCCCTGCAAGAGGCCTCCAAGGAATCAAAACCACATTGCAAAGTATGCTTTCCAACCTGTTCTGCTGCATGCAATAATTCCTGTAATTCTTTATTTTCCACACAATCAGAAATCAAAATCATTTTCTGTTTCAATAAGCCCATAACATGCTGTTAATATTCAAGCATATGAAACTGGCAGTTTAAGGCCCTAATTGCCAAGGTTGCAGATGTATAAACCTTCTTTCCCCATCTATCCAGCGCCCTGGAATCTCTATCAGAGGGGGTAGGATTTTTGGCTGTAGAGGCCTTTACACCTTTGGGACCCTGTGAGATGGTTTCAGGATCAGCAGCATAATTTTTGAATAAAAATTTGTGGGAGTCAGGAACCCTGTAATATCTGTCTGGCTTACTAGGAGCCAGAGGTAGGGAATCAGGAGCCATGCTTGATTCCGAAAACACATCAACAATGTCTAACACAGGAGGTATAGCCAAAGCCCTATGCTGAGGAAGAAGAAGGAAATCCCTAAGCCTCTTTTTTGATTCGGAGAAATCCTGACTCTCCCAATGAAAATGTTCCCTTAAAGTATGCAAGGTTTTTCCAAAAGAATAATCCTCAGGAGGAGATGCAGATGGAATGGATTCTTCTGCATCTGAATCCTCATAGGGTGGTATAGAAAATTCCGGATCAGAAGAAATAGAAACCTGATCTGAAGATTCATAATCAGTGTCTTGCCTATGCCTCTTAGCAGGGGGGGGGCTACGCCTCTTAGCAGGGGGGGGGGCCCTGATCAAGGTAATTAAGTCCTCAGCCATTTTAATCATTTGTTTTTTAGGCATAGGGGCCTGAGTACGTGGTTCATGCGTCGTTTTTTTAGACTTAGAAGTTGTTTTTGAAGCTGGCATCGGTTTTATATAGAAATGTTGAGGCCTGAAAACACCCTCAGAAGCCAATGCCTGCTCAGCGGCTCCAGACTCATCTGAGGGAGAGACATCCGCGGGTTCAATATTCTGAGAATCTCGCAGCATACCGGTCACCGCATGGGTCTCGGTAGAGGCCTGCGACTCAAAAGTAGCAGGTATCAGGGGCTGTGAAAGCACCTCACTGAGTACCAGCGAACTGGCGACTGGCTTAGGAGAAGTTTCGTCATCGGTTTTGGACCTCGACGGTCTGTCTTTTTCTTTGCGTTTTTTGTGAACTCCGGTAGTCCGGATTGCTATCCGACGACATTTCTGGGTAATTAAATCTGGATCCAAAATATTTTGAAGCAAAAATATACCGACGCTCAATAATGAGTTGGTTAAATCTAGCACAAAACCGACAGCAAGGCACGTTATGATCTGGGCCTAGGCAAGGAATACAGTACAAATGAAAATCCTTAGGAGGTATTTGCTTCCCACAAGTAATGCAATTATTAACTTTTACTGACATCGGTAAGGAGCAAGAAAAGTTTCCCCAATGGGGTACTTAGCTTTAATTGGACTTTGTTTCTGAAACTCGAATGCAAAAATTTCAGGTGTTGGCTGACCGGCACTTGTGAACTGCTTCTGCTTTGGGCATTCCGCAGCAAGAAAGACTGAATAAAATGGCGTCGGCTGCATGTTTTATACCCCTGATGACCTGACGTCATGGAAGAGGAGACAGCAACTGACGCAGGACCCAAGACTTTGATATTCAGGCCGACTGAGGGCAACCTGCCTGCAGATTACCCAAATGTAATACTGCAACAGTGAAACACGAAGAACATCTTAAAGTAATTAAAGTTTGGAAGATGCAAGTTAAATTATGTTCACCTGTGTAATGCCGTTGAATTACTAGCGTAATATCTAAAGCACCCAATATGTTTTGGGTCTGTGATTGTACCAGTTATGAGACTTCAGTACCCGGATGGGAGTGCTTGTGCTGGCTATGCCTCATGAAGGCCACTCGCCTACTGCTCAAGGGGCATTTCTGGAGTCCTGAGAGTGAGAAGGTGTTTGTTCACCTAGGAGCAACCAGAAGGGCACCATTAAGTTGGTTTGCGGACAGCTGGTGGACTGTAAAACTGTATATGGGGTTTCAATCTCAGGTTACCTATATGACTCCCTTTACTTGTGTGCAAGGAACATATCTCTATATAGTTTGTAGTGGTGAGGATTTGGGAAAATGGTCAATTGTAGGGGAATGGGGAATACCAAAAAGTCAAAATCAGTGGCAGTAGAATATGTGCTGAATGGACAGAAATTAACCCAGATCATTTTTTTGTCTATTAATAAGAATAGG